>NC_079437.1:61006305-61093805 GCF_903798145.1 Danio aesculapii | reverse complement strand
ACTAATGCCTCATTCACACTAGCAGCGACTTTGTAGCTGCCTGTCGCTCAGCTGGCGACCTGCTGCAAACGCAGGTCTGTATATCACGACTACAACCGGCCTCTGAGCGAGCTGACAGAGGATCATTTGAGCTCGACGGGTGCTCCTATTGGCTGTCGCTCAAGAAAGTCGCTCTTCATTTGCATAACGTTGAAGGATTCTCAACTTTGTCATGACGCTTGACACGCCCACCTGGTCACCAAGAGGGAGGTCGCCGGAAGTCGCTCACTCTCCATTGAAATGAACGGTCGCTTGCCGCTTTGGCGCCGCGAGTCACTTGATAGTTTGAATGAGGCTTAAGAGCTGTAATAGCAGTGTGCAACTATGCCACTAGGGGGCACAAAGGGACAAGATGCGACCAAACAAATATACAGTAGCTGTAAATACCCTGCTACTTGTAAATGAAGATGAAATAACGAAGCAAAGCATTATAATTCCTTCATTAATCATTAAAAACTTGTTAATAAGCTTTATTATCGTTGTAAACTCGTTAAGTGCAATGAGGATTCATTTTGGAAAGTGAAATAAAGGACAACTAAAATGAAAGTACAAACATAAACATATACACAAATAATTAAAGCAGTGTTTTAGCCTAAATATAGCGGGATGTTCAGTGTTTGTTATTCCTGATTATTTCTGTTGGTTAAATCTGATTACATTACAGACATATTTTGGATGTACTATAAATCTGTGTCATTTAATGGTGTTTTAAAATCGTTATTATAGTTTTATTGGCTGCACATTTTATAAATAAATGACCCAACAGAGTGTGGAAACTCTTGATATGTGTATTTTTCTTTAAAGCAGCAGCTACTGTACTTCTGACGATGATGAAATCCTCCATCATCCATCTTTCAGAGCGCTCCTGCTGCTGATTATTGTGTCGTGGGTGATGAAATCATTTCTGATATAAAAGCTCCTTTGGAAAGTTCAGCTAATATATATATGTATATATTCATGTAAGGTATAATTATTACTATATCTGCCTTTAAATTTATTAAATAATGTCTGCATTAAAATCTCCTTTAAGATATCATGACTATTTAATTAGATTAGTGATATTATTTAGACTTGATGCCTATATATATTCAATCATTCATTTTCCTTCGACTTAATCCCTTTATTCATCAGGGTTCGCCACAGTGGAATGAACCGCCAACTATTCCAGTATGTTTTAAGCAGTGGATGCCCTTCCACATGTAACCCAGTACTGGGAAACACCCATACACACTCATTCACACACACACACACACACTCATACACTACAGCCAATTTAGTTCATCCAATTCACCTATAGCGCATGTGTTTGGACTGTGGGGCTATTTCAATAGCTGTAAGCAGGATGAATGTATTAATGTATGATTAGTTAAGTTTAAATATTAATAGTATTACTATTTTCTAGAATAAGAAATGCATTAAATAAATCCTGAAATACGATTTTATATTTTAAAATCTTACATTATATATAGTGCAATTAGTAATATATTAGCTAATAAATGCAACTATTGTAATATATATAGAATAAAAATGTATTTATACAGTATATATGTGGTAAAAAAGTATTATCAGAAATGATCTGGATTTTAGAATTACTGGAGCACTGTATTGACTATACCAGAGATGCCCAGAGTATGGCCTGCGGGCCAAAGTTGGCCCATTGTAACCCTTGATTTGGCCCACTGTCCCATCTGAGAGGAGAATGAGAATGATGGAGAGGGTTGGTGCGAATGCCTTTAACACAGATCGTCATTTATAATTTGACGTAACCTTTTATTGTTTATTTTATTGCTTTCACATATGCAGCTAAATATATTTATACATGCAACATGATGATGATATATGGAAAATATTCACTCACCGGCCACTTTATTGGGTAGACCTGTCCAAATGCTCATTAACGCAAATTTCGAATCACATGGCAGCACCTCAATGCATGTAGACAAGGTCAAGACGATCTGCTGCAGTTCAAACTGAGCATCAGAATGGGGCAGAAAGGGAATTTAAGTGACTTTGAACGTGGCATGGTTGTTGGTGCCAGACGGGCTGCTCTGAGTATTTCAGAAACTGCTGATCTACTGGGATTTTCACGCACAACCATCTCTAGGGTTTACAGAGAATGGTCAGACAGAGGAAATATCCAGTGAGAGGCAGTTCTGTGGGCGCAAATGCCTTGTTGATGCCAGAGGTCAGAGGAGACTGACTGGTTCCAGCTGATAGAAAGGCAACAGTAACTCAAATAAGCACTCGTTGCAAGCGAGGTCTGCAGAAGAGCATCTCTGAACACAAAACACGTCCAACCTTGAGGCGGATGGGCTACAGCAGCAGAAGACCACACCGGGTGCCGCTCCTGTCAGCTAAGAACAGGAAACTGAGGCTACAATTCACACAGGCTTACCAAAACTGGACAATAGAAGATTGGAGAAACGTTGCCTGGTCTGATGGGTCTCCATTTCTGCTGCCACATTCGGATGCTCGGCTCAGAACTTGGCCTCAACAACATGTAAGCATGGATCCATCCTGCCTTGTATCAGCGGTTCAGGCTGGTGGTGGTGGTGTAATGGTGTGGGGGAGATTTTCTTGGCACACTTTGGGTCCATTAGTACCAACTGAGCATTGTGTCAACACCACAGCCTACCTGAGTATTGTTGCTGACCATGTCCATCCCTTTATGAGCACAGTGTCTCCATCTTCTGATGGCTACTTCCAGCAGGATAACGCACCATGTCATAAAGCGTGAATCATCTCAGACTGGTTTCTTGAACATGACAATGAGTTCACTGTACTCAAATGGCCTCCACAGTCACCAGAGCTCAAACCAGTTGAGCACCTTTGGGATGTTGTGGAATGGGAGATTGACATCATGGATGTGCAGCAACTGCGTGATGCTATCATGTCAATATGAAGCAAAATCTCTTAGGAATATTTCCAGTAGCTTGTTGAATCTACGCCACGAAGGATTAAGGCAGATCTGAAGGAAAAGGGGGTCCAACTCGGTACTAGAAGGTGTACCTAATAAAGTGGCCTGTGAGGGTATATTCGCCCTCCTGTGAAATAGTTATTCTTTTTCAAATATTTCCCAAAAGATTCAGGTATTTTTCACAGTATTTCCTATAATATTTTTTCTTCTGGAGAATGTCTTATTTGTTTTATTTCGGCTAGAATAAAAGCAGTTTTTAAAGCCATTTTAAGGTCAATATTATTAGCCCCATCAGTGAAATTTAACAGGAATAATTACTAATAACTCTGACTCCAGTTGTATATTTTAAAAATATTCAATATTATATGTGAATATATTGCGATTCAAGCACGAAACCCCCATCATCATCATCATCATGAAGAAGATGAAGATCTGCATCAGCATCCTCATCCTCTTATTCCTCAGCCCATGTGTGTTTCTCATTGGTTACTGTGGCTGAAGGTGTGGTTTGAACATCGCAACCCCAAATCAAAGGCGTTTTACTTTGCAAAAGAGAGATTTGATTGTAGGCAATGGTGAGCAAAACTCCCAGAAGAGCGTAAAAAAGCGGACGCGTAAAAAAACGCTCACTATATGAACAGCAACATGTGGAGGAGACGCGCTCAAGTTTCCTGACGCATCATGACGCGTGGATTATCGGCGCTCCGGGTGATGTTTTCATTGTGATTATGGTTGTTATGAGTGGACATGGCGTGGTGTGAGCGAGGGATCCAGATGTTGCTGGCCACAGTTGGAGCTTTTGTGGCGTTTAGTCTGATGAGCATCGCGATCGGGACCGATTACTGGCTGTATTCCCGCGCGTACATCTGTAACGCGACCAACGCGAGCGCGGACGAGACGCAGACGCAGCCCAAGAAAGTCCGCGGGGATCTCACGCACTCCGGGCTCTGGAGGATCTGCTGTATCGAGGGTACAGTATGAGCTTTAAGTAACTCCCTAGAGTTGTTTAAAAATGAGGGAAAACTTACTTGTTTTGTGCCGCCTTTTGTCAAGTAGGAGGCTTTTGTTCTTTACGCGCGTCAGAAGTGCGCGCGTTTGACGCTTCCGTCTAGTTACTGTCATTTTCAGAGCGATTACGTGTTAAAAATGAGAATTGATGGGGTAACTTGGTGACTTTTCGGCCACTTGTTAGCTATATCAGACTACTCCCACACTGAACATGTGGTTGTGCACTTGTTTCATGAAAAGCTAAACGCATACTGTAAAAACAAGCTAGCGACAGCTGTGTGGTTGTTTTGTCAGAAATGATCGCTAATTTGAATTGAATGGGAAATACAGAAATACTGAGCAGTTTATTGGGAGTTCAGATTCAATGATTCTGATTTAAAAAAAGACACACACTAATCAGTCAAGTGAGACCCTCAGTAGTAGCCTATACAGTTCAAATGCATACTTCAGTTCAGTCCGTCAGCGTGACGTCACTTTGTCGTCACGACTGAATCGTTGGATCAACTTTTAAAAATTACTTCAGCAATCGACGACGCTGATTAGTTTTAACATTTCACATTGATAAAATGTGTTTTTTTAGTTTTAAACATGAGAATGAGGGAAAAAGAGGGAAAACTTACTTCATTGTGCCGCCTTTTGTCAAGTATGAGGCTTATGCCAGAAGTGCGCGCGTTTGACGCTTCCGTCTAGTTACTGTCATTTTCATGAAATGTGTTAAAAATGAGTATTGATGGGGGAACTTGGTGACTTTCCGGCCACTTGTTAGCTATACGTGACTACTATCTCTAAAAATGTCCACTTGATTAAAAAAAAGCTATTTAGCAACAGATGTGTTGTTGTTTAGTCAGAAGGTACTATTGGGAAATCATTGCTAATTTGAAATGAATGTGAAATACAGAAATACTGTGGAGTTTATTGGGAGTTTCAATGATTCACATCAGTAAATGAGTGAGACCCTAAGTAGTAGCCTATACAGCTCCAATATGCACTTCAGCTCGCTTTGTCAGTGTGACGTCATTTCGTCGTCACAATTGAATAGTTGGATCCACTTAAAAAAATACTTCAACAATTGAGGACACTGATTAGTTTTAACAGTTCACATTGATAAAATGTGTTTTTTTTTTGTTTTAAAGATGAGAATGAGGGAAAAAGAGGGAAAACTTACTTTGTTGTGCCGCCTTTTGTCAATTAGGAGGCTTTTGTTCTTTACTCGTGTCAGAAATGCGCGCGATTGACGCTTCCGTCTAGTTAATGTCATTTTCAGAGCGATTAAATGTGTTAAAAATGAGAATTGATGGGGGAACTCGGTGACTTTCCGGCCTCTAGTCAGCTATACGTGACTACTATCACTGAAAATGTGCACTTCTACAGTTCAAATATATACTTCAGTTCAGTCCGTCAGCATGACGTCATTTCGTCGTCACAATTGAATCGTTGGATCAACTTTAAAAACTTACTTCAGCAATTGACGATGCTAATTAGTTTTGACATTTCACATTGATAAAATGTGTTTTTGCTGTTTTAAGGATAAAAATGAGGGGGGAAAAAGGGGAAACTTACTTCATTGCCGCCTTTTGTCAAGTAGGAGGCTATTGTTTGTTACTCGTGTCAGAAGTGTGCGCGTTTGATACTTCCCGTCTAGTCACTGTCGTTTCCAGAGTGATGAAATGTGTTAAAAATGAAAATTGATGGGGGAACTCTTTGACTTTCCGGCCACTTGTTAGCTATACGTGACTATCACTGAAAATGTGCACTTGATTAAAAAAAAGCTAATTAGCAACAGATGTGTTGTTGTTTAGTTGACTTTAGCATTTGATGTCGCTGTTAAGTTTTGACATTTTACATCGATAAAATGTGTTTTTGTAGTTTTAAAGATGAGAATGAGGGAAAAAAAAGAGGGAAAACTTGCTTCAATGTGCCGCCTTTTGTCAAGGAGGCTTTACACACGTTCGAGTGTACTCAGAAGTGCGCGCATTTGACGCTGTCATCTAGTTACGGTCATTTTCAGAGCGATGAAATGTGTTAAATGGGGTAACTTGGTGACTTTTCGGCCACTTGTTAGCCATATGTGACTACTATCACTGAAACTGTGCACTTGATAAAAAAAAAGTTAATTAGCGACAGATATGTCGTTGTTCAGTCTGAAATGATCGCTAATTTGAAATGAATGGGAAATACAGATATAGTGTACAGCTTGCTCCGTCAGCGTGGCATCATTTCGTCGTCAGTATGCGTGAAGCTCAATGTTATGGTCAGTTTAGGACAGTGCAGGTATGTGGTGAATACTGACTAGGTGTCCACTAGGTGGTGCTAGACATGTAGTGAACTTGGTTGAGTTTTGCGCAAACTTGAAGAATGCAAAATAAACGGCCCATATTATCATGTCCACATTCATTTCATCAACTAGACGTAATTTTTATGCAGTAAACGCAAAGAAAAATGGTTAGATCAATTAAAAAAAAAAATTACGTCAGTATTTGACGACACTTTATTTTTTACATTTTACATTGATAAAAGGTGTATCCGCTTGTTAAGTGTGACGCCACGCGAAGCACTTCCGGGTCCAATCGCTCTATCAAACTGAACTCAACAAATGGTAATAATAAACGTTTACAAAGCTATGTAATGCTTTCGAAAATTACGATCGCATTATATATGTCCATGCCTAATATCCGATGGCCAGAAAGTGATAAATTTTTTATAAATTGGTAAAATTTGTTGTGTACACTATGATTTTACATATAATTTATTTTAATGTGTGATATGACTAAAAATAAGCGAAAAAATGGTCATAAGCAAACATTTTCTCAATTCAAATGAGTAGCGGCTTGGACCCGTAAACAGTATTCCATGGTTTCCGCTATATTCATTCTTCCATGGCGGAGCGCCACGCCAAAATTGATCCCGCCACGGCTACATTAAAGCTTCTTATTCAAAACATTGTCGTGTTTTTTTTTAATAGCGTGTTATCATCGCACCAAAGCGTATTAAAAGGTAAGTGAATTATAACAGAGCGCACTTTTCTGTAACCGTAGTAGTGTTGTGTGCTGTTTGTTTAACTCTTTAAGGTTACGTGCTGACTGACTGACTGACTGGCTGAGTGACAGGTGCGTGATGCGCTAGGCTAGCAAACACGACGTATAGCCATTTCACTTTACTTCAGGACGCATTAATGTCGCTCTGTAGGTCATTCGTAAATATTCCTAGCAAATCTAATAAATGTTGGAGACATACTTGTTACATAAACGCACTAAATCGCACTTCAGCAGCGTTTATTTGAGAGCACGCAAGATCTTCGCTTGAGCAGCGTTTTGTGCATGAGCAGAGGAAATCGGCACGCACGCACAGAGATTCGCATGCTTGTAGGCTATTACATAAATGCGATCTTGAATTGTAATACTGTGCTCACGACATTTGTCATTGAAATAACGCCACAGCTGGAAAAAATCCTAGAGGAAACACTGTATTCCCAGCCTGATCTCACGAGAAAACGTAAGTATTTTACGTTTTGACAGTTTAGTGGCTAATTCGTACGAATTCGTACGAGTTCAGTCGTACGAAATGGTACGATTTTAAAAAGGAGGCGTGGCACCTAACCCCGCCCCTAAACCCAACCGTCATTGGAGGATGAGCAAATCGTACTAAATTGTACGAATTAGATCGTACGAATTAGCCACTAAAAAAAAGTTACGAATTGCCGTGAGATTGTGTTGGTATTCCATACATCACGACTTAACAAGCGGATTTGCAGTGTTAAAAATGAGAATGAGGGAAAACTGGGTGACTTTTGGCACACTTGTTAGCTATACGTGACTAATCGCACACAGAAAATGGGCACATTTTCTACTTAAAAATCTATTTTAAAAACTTTACCAACTTCTCCCCAAATTAAGTTCTTTCAACTTCATTTATTACACTTTTTATTGTTACTCTGTGTAACACATTACTGTCAATTTACTGTTTAAGTTAGAAATACATCATCATACTTCAATAAAACTCTGATGCACCTTCCACATTCACGCGGATTAATTGAATAATAAACTCATTCATTGATTTGTTATTAATGAATTAATAACTCATTAACAGACAGTGTCTCGGATCAGGATCAGTTGTGAAGATGTTGTGTGTTTCTTGAATGGCCAGACTGACGATCAAACTGTCCTCATAAACTCCACTTCATTCATGTCTTCATCGCATCGCAGCCTGTTGCCTGGAAACAATATGTCTGAAATCGCTATGGTAACGTGGCCAGCGTTTAAAAATAGATGAGTCTGTTGCTTCTTATGATTGTCCATAAAGAAGAGATTGTCCATATAGAACCAGACAGACAGACAGACAGACAGACAGACAGACAGAGATAAACAGACAGTGAGATGGATGGATAGATAGATAGACAGACAGACATATACATAGATAGATAGATAGATAGACAGACAGACAGACAGACAGACAGACAGACAGACAGATAGATAGATAGATAGATAGACAGACAGATACATAGATAGATAGATAGATAGATAGATAGATAGATAGACAGACAGACAGACAGACAGACAGACAGACAGACAGACAGACAGACAGATAGATAGATAGATAGATAGATAGATAGATAGACAGACAGACAGACAGACAGACAGACAGACAGACGGACAGGCAGATAGATGGATAGACAGACAGGCAGACAGACAGACAGACAGACAGACAGACAGACAGATAGATAGATAGATAGATAGATAGATAGATAGATAGATAGATAGATAGATAGATAGATAGGCAGAGAAACAATCAGACATACCTACAGACAGACAGACAAACAGTCAATCACACTGGGGTTTGGAGGTTTGTTTGTGTGTGTGTGTGTGTGTGTGTGTGTGTGTGTGTGTGTGTGTGTGTGTGTGTGTGTGTGTGTGTTTGTGTGTGTGTGTGTGTGTGTGTGTTATCTGAGCTGCTTTTCTTGCTGATGTGCTGATCTTCGACTCAGACTGATAACTTCACACACAGACACACACACGCGCACACACACACACACACACACACACGACAGCAGAGAGATTAAATGCCCATCCTTAATTTTCAGTAACGCTTCCGGTAAACCAAAATAACCTTCTAAACGAACGTAAATCAAAAATAAAGCAAATAAAATAAAAAGGATCAAATAAAACAATGAAATTAAATAATAAAAAAAATTCATTCATTCATTCATTTTCTTTTCAGCTTAGTCCCTTTATTAATCCAGGGTCACCACAGCGGAATGAACCGACAACTTATCCAGCATGTTTTTACGCAACAAATGCCCTTCCAGCTGCAACCCATCTCTGGGAAACCATAGGTGAATTGAAGAAGCTAAATAGGCCGTAGTGTATGAGTGTGTGTGTGTGAATGAGTGTGTATGGGTGTTTCCCAGTACTGGCTTGCGGCTGGAAGAGCATCCGCTGTGTAAAACATATGCTGGAATAGTTGGCGGTTTATTCCGCTGTGGTGACCCCTGATAAATAAAGCGACTAAGGAAAGGAAAAGGAATGAATAACAAGGTTAACTAAATAAAACAAATAAATCGAATAAAAACACAAACAATAACAAATCCATACGTTGAGCAAAGTGTGTGT
Source organism: Danio aesculapii (assembly GCF_903798145.1). Taxonomy (NCBI): domain Eukaryota; kingdom Metazoa; phylum Chordata; class Actinopteri; order Cypriniformes; family Danionidae; genus Danio; species Danio aesculapii. The sequence continues at coordinate 61,084,235 of NC_079437.1, read as the reverse complement.
GTATGTGTGTTTCTGGAAGGGAAGAGCTGTCAGTTTTCCAGCGATCTCCACCGATCTGTAATTAAATGCAGCGTCTGAAAGGCCAGTGAGTCTCTAATTAACCACCAGCTTTGACTTCCGCCTCCATCCGCACTCAATAACACACTCATAACCAGCTTTACCTTCACCACACACACACACTCTGTGCTGTTTCTAGTCCAAATATCTACACACTCTTAAAGTAGACCTATTATGCAAAAATCACTTCTATAAGGTGTTTAAACACAGTTGTGTGTCAGCAGTGTGTGAATATAACCAGCCTCAAATGGTAAAAATTGATTAATTCTATGGTTTATAATCAGACTTGATCAAAACAGTCTGCAGAAACACTTTGATTGACATTGTCTTATTGTATGATGTCATCAGAGGGGGAAAGCCCCGCCCACTAGTAACCATCTCTCCCTCATTAGCATAGGACGTTAGTCTTGTTTTTAAATCTGCCACTATGCTGACACACAGCCATTTGTAGCTCCGCCCTCCTCCGAAAAGAGCTCAATCTCATTTGCATTTAAAGCGACAGTCACCAAAACACCACATTTAGGATCAAAGCCTAACATGGTTAGTTAAAGTGAGTTATAAAACATTATTTTGTGTCGTTATTTCTGAAAACAAGACAATATTCTTTAGGTTGTCCAGAAAATGCTTCTTGATTTAAGAATCCTTAGATATTCAGACTAGAAACGAGACTGAAACTCTTAAGTAAGACAGCATTATTTGCAGTGCGCTGAGCATTGGGTGAGAAAAGTCCCGTCTGCTGCTGTATTAAAGCACAATGAAGATGTCAAAGGCATCCTGGGAGACTTTATGTAAATCAGCAGCGGGATCAGACTGAGGTTTCCATGGAGAAGACATGCTCAGCGCTCGGTCAAGACTGATGTCTGATTCTGGCTTTATCAGTCTGGATGCACTTCAACAAACACCTGCTGGAAATCAACATGTTCACGGATCGATACACACACTCTTACTGAGAGGTTCTAGTCTAAACATCTAAACATTCTTAAATCAAGAAGCGTTTTCAGGATGAGGCAAGGCAAGTGTATTTCTATGGCGCATTTCATACACAGTGGCAATTCAAAGTGCTTTACATAAACAGGAATAAAAGAGACAAGTATAAGAACATTCACTCATTCATTTTCTAATCAGCTTAGTCCCTTTATTAATCTGGGGTCGCCACAGCAGAATGAACCGCCAACTTATCCAGCATTTTTACGCAGCGGATGCCCTGCCAGCTGCAACCCATCACTGGAAAACACCTATACACACTCATTCACACACATACACTAAGGTCAATTTAGCTTACCCATTTCACCTATACCGCATGTCTTTGGACTTGTCTTCGGAGCACCCAGAGGAAACACACACCAACATGGGGAGAACATGCAAGCGCCACACAGAAATGCCAACTGGCCCAGCCGGTGCTCGAACCAGCGACCTTCTTGCTGTGAGGCGACAGCGCTACCCACTGTGCCACCGTGACACCCCAATTATAGAATGAATAAAATAAAATTGTATTATAATTATAAATTAGGAAATTACCATGACAGTTTCACAGTTTGGTATTTACCTCAGGCCCACCTACCTAAATTAAGCTTGGTTTTTGTTCGTTCATAAGGAAAAGTTTAAGAAACCCTGCTTTAGATGTATACCTCTATGTTTTGCTGCTGTCATTGTGATACACAGATATAAATATGCTATGTCCTTTAATTAGCCAGACTTATCTGATAGGGTTTATGTAAACTGTGTGTTATTGCTATAACCTTGTGTACATAACAGTTTGATCACACACTGAATAAATGACACTAGCTGTTTGTTCAGACTACTTAATTAAAATAAGCTGAGACATGTGAAAAATACGTTTTTTTGGTGGAGGACAACTTAATTGATTTATGTTCAATCCAGTGAAATTTGTAGAAACTATAAATTAACTTAATTCCTTCATGTTGTCAGTGTGTGGAACACAGCATTTTTACAATGCAGTAAGAGTTAAATGGGGAGGACATCTGTCGGCCATCTTTGCATGTGTGTGTGTGTGTGTGTGCTTCAAATGTATTCTATCCAATATTGTACATTAGGGCTATTCAAATGGCGGCCCACGGGCCACATGCGGCCCAGAATCAACCTGCGAGTGGCCCAGCCCATAGATAATAAGTTAATATATATTTATTCATAAATTGTTATTTAATATAAGCGCGGTCCGCTTGTAGAGTGTAAAGCGCGCCTGAGCCCGAAACTGAAGATGAGACGTGACTTTTAAGGGACTGATTTATTAATCGTTCTTACTGTTTAATGAACACAAACTGTCGTAGATTATTAAAGACGCAAACCCCTCACTGCACCACAGCTGCACCTTCAGCAAACCTCCTAAGTCCTGCAGTATGCAGACTTTATGATTGTTTATGAGTGCCAAAATTGGCTGATCTGTTCGGCGAAATATCTGACTGCGTGTCACTGCATCTCAAACGACTAATATGATATAAAGAAATCTCCTCTGTGCTGAGCGAGAGCGCTTCTCTACTTAACCGCGCATCATCGATGATGTAAGCGTGCTCAGGCCCATATGCAATGTGAGTGCGGGCCGTCGAAGAAGACGGAAGGGGGAACAAGAGTGCTTTGGCCCGGTTCAAGGCAACTGTACATGGTGTGAGTACGCCCTCAGATTCTGTTAATTCAGCTCTTTATTTCAATAAATTTGTTTGTGTTGGTTTTAAAATTTGTCATTACGAGCTATTTTAGCTTTGCCGCTAAAATGACTGGCCTAGCTAACCTTCTTGGTTTGACAATCTGGCCCAACTGAATTTGTAACTATATAGCCCTGTTGTACATAGAGTTAAAACTAACAAGGCTTTGACGATGAAGAGACATAAACATGATAATCATAACCAGACTTTTGGCTGAGCCTCTGAGGCATATGCTGTAAAGGCTCCGCCCTCTTCTGGAAAAAGGGGGAGGGGAGCAGGAGCTCATTTGCATTTAAGGAGACACACACAGCACAGTTTTTGCTTTCACTCAAAACTGGGCATCTACAGCATGATATAATGCATGATTTAGCTAAAACTTCCCTGATTCATTCTAGGGTATACATTTGCGAGTTTTTATTGCAGAGATTTAAACACAACACAAAAAATCTGAAAATAACAACATGATAGTTTGAAAAACAACAACAACAAAAACAATATAAATATATGAGCAATATCACACGAGTAGCAGTGAGATATGGCTGTAAATCGGCACTGGTGAGAGGCGTGCGTTGGCTCGAGGCCGCAGAGCGAATGTCTTACTGCTCCACCAGTGATGATATGCAGCCATATTGAACTGCTACAATTGTGATATTGTGTTTATACAACAGTTCAACAGCATAATCGTGTGTATATATAAAAGAAAATCAAACACGGAGAGTCTCAAAACCCTTTTGTACGAGGAACTACTTTCTTCCGCCATTCATTCACATCTGCAGCTGACGTCAGAACAGCAGAAGCCTTTACTAACTCACCAACATCACTTCAGAGCTAGTGTTTGAATGATTCTCTAGCGTAATGTCTAATGTGATGACAAAACAGCTGATTCTGCTCACATTTTAAGATTATAAGGCTGAACGGCATGAAATGCCATCAGTCTACAGAGATTTCCCAGCATTTCTCTGTTGCAATCAGGAGATCACAATAATTAACCCTGAAAAACTCAAAGCAAAGCAAACACTAGCAGATTACTATGGTATAAATACAGCACTACAACACACAAAAGAGAGAGATCAACCTAGTGTCACTGACCTGTTTTATAATGACTTGATCAGCTGTAGTTTGAAACTTACGCTGAGTTTTTCTCCACTAAGGGCTTATTATGCTGTCTCTGTCGCCATCTTGTGGCGGAACGTCAACCGTTTTTGCTCTGCTCAGTATGACAAGCGGATGACTGCCAACAAGCTAAATCTCTGAAATTATAAATATTTAAAATAGGCACTGTCCTTATAAATAAACATTCTCACCTAAAAAGCCTCAATAGTACATTATGTTGTCCAACAGCTGCAATATTAGCCAAACTGTAGTGAGTTTATTGATCTGCTGTCACTCTATGTTGAGCGGAGTAATACAGAAGAGTGAAGAGGCTGTACGAGTGCTGTTACTGCAGAATATCGCACGGATATCAGCCAATCAGATTCAAGAACCAGACAGAACTGTTGTATAATTATATACATGCTACTAATAATGCAACAGTACCACAAAGAACAGATTTAACACATTTAAAAATTAAGATTATTAATTATTTTTTATTATTAATAATAAAAGATCATTAATTTTAAGAGTTTATGTCTATAACAGATCTGTGTCAAAATAATTTAGTGTTAAAATATAAACAGTTCTACGTAAAGGTTTTTCACTGAGGGTTTTTTCTTCCTCTTTTACAATGACTAGACTAGAAACCACATGGCCCACTTTCTCAGACCTATTTAATACTAATTAATTTGCTCCTTTTTTAACACTAGACCCAATTAATGGCATGCTGGGCCACACAAAAGCTGTGTCACAGGGAGTAAACTCCATCTGGAGACTGACAGAGACAGGGACGTTTGCTGTGGGACACTTTATGATGGATGTTAAGACCTGTTAAACACATTTGGCTTAAAGTCATCATACGATACAATTAACCTATTTAATCTGTGCTATCTGTGCTAGTGTTGGACTGTGGGGGAAACCGGAGCACTCGGAGGAAAGCCACGCCAATACGGGGAGAACATGCAAACTCCATACAGAAATGCCAACTGAGCCAGCCGGGACTCGAACCAATGACCTTCTTGCTGTGAGGCAACAGTGCTAACCACTGAGCCACCATGCTGCCCTCTGATTTTTTTGTACTCCATATTCCCTAGCATTGAAGAATAGAGAAGAAGGCAGGGTCTCAAGCCACCTTAAAAAATTGTAAAAAAAAAAGTTCCACCAGTCTTGTCCTTTGTTTACGTACTGCAGAAAATTGGTAATTTGCTGGTAATTTTCCAGAAATGGCTGTAAATTACTCTTCTAATTTTTATATGTACATAGTAGTGCTTGTTTTTAGTGATTAAGGGGTGTGGCCATCAGGCCTTTAGAGTTGGGCGAGAGTTCAATAGGGCGGGGCTATCATTCCTTTAAGGCGGGGCCATCACTCCTTTAGGGCAGGGCTACAGTCATTTACGGCGTGGTTATCAGTAATTTAAAATGTGCAATCAGTCATTTAAGGCAGGGTCATCAGTAATTTAGGACAGGGCATCAGTTCAACAGGGTGGGGCTAGTAATCCAGGCTATCAGTCATTTAGGGCGGAGCAATCAGTCATTTAAGGCAGGGCTATCTGTAATTTAGGGCATGGCATTAGTACAACAGGAAGAGACTATCAGTCATTTAGGGCAAGGCTATCAGTCATTTAGGGGTGGGACTATCAGTCCCTTAGGGCAGGGCTATCAGTCATTTAGGGGTGGGACTATCAGTCCTTTAAGGCAGGGCTATCAGTCATTTTGGGGTGGGACTATCAGTCATTTAGAGCAGGGCTATTAGTCATTAAGGGGTGGGACTATCAGTCATTTAGGGTAGAGCTATCAGTCATTTAGGGCAGGGCTATCAGTCCTTTAGGGGTGGGACTATCAGTCATTTAGGGCAGGGCTATCAGTCCTTTAGGGGTGGGACTTTCAGTCATTTATGGTGGGGCTATCAGTCAGTTAGGACATGGCTATCAGCATAGGCGTTGCTAGGCCTATTTTAGCGAGGCTGTAGCCCCCCTATATTTCTACTCAGCGCCCCTAAAACTTTTGCGATTAGCTCATAAACTGTACACTAAATTATCACCTCAGTGCCCTTTAAATTTGAAATGAAAACGGCGGCAGAATTCGGCTCTTCCACGTCTTTTGTTTTCTTTTGATCAGCAAACCACAGTCGTGGACAGCGAGAGAATTATAAATATTATAATTTTTATAAATTAAATATATTATTTATTAAAATAATATTTATAAATTATAATTATATAAATATTATTATTGTTATAATATCTGCTTATTTGCAGTTCTTTGATATAGATAACCTTGTATCACCTGTATCCCGATGTCACGTAGGAGCAGTCGGGTTTTCTCTGCGTTCATCTCATCAGCTCAGCTATTTCCTCTAGCGAAAAATGTAACTCTTAATGAACATTTCGCTATTTTTATTTCAAAATGAACTACCAATATTAAACTCTTTACAGTTCGTGTGGCATTAACTATACCATACAGTCTTGCACAGAAATGATCAAACAGTGACAGAAGCACTTAGAGAATGTACTCGTTATAACTGTCACTGACAGAGACTGAAACACCAAGTGTTGTCTTGTATTAAAAATACTTCTTATTTATTATTATCATTCAGATCGTGAAATATGTGATTATAGTTTAAAAATATATACTTATATATATGTCATTTAATTGGAAAAGTGGCAGTTTATTTATTTAATACATACAAACAAAATATGCACTTGAATATAGAAAGTATATAGAAATATACTACAGTCAACAGGTGATATTGCTCAACAGATATTGCTCATATATTCATATTGTTTTTGACTGGCTCGTAAAAAACTAAGGGCCACAGGGTAAATCTGCTCTTCTTCTTGGCTTTGTGGCTGTTCAAGACGACGACAAGGTTTGTTTGAGCCCGAGTCGACCATGGCTCGTTATTATATGTATATGTATTTCCGCTGTAATCTCTCGGCTGTATTTTAAACATGGCGGGTTTTTTGTTTTCATTCTGGCTTGTTGCGTAAGCGAATGACGTATCTCTGTAAACCAATAGCATTCAGCTGCGCTTCTAGCTCCGCCTTTTGGTACCCTTTCTAATGTTTGGTACCCTTTCGAAAGGGTGGCGAAAAAGTGGTACGGTTCAGTTCGGTACGCATTTTGACAGTGGAAACAGCCATAAAAGCGTACCAAACCGAACCGTACCGTACCGTACCACTCAGTGGAAACGGGCCATTAGGGCATGACTTAGTCCATTTGTCGATCTTCTTTCATTTCGTTAGCAACACCCATCTTCCAACAATCCAATCGATTCCCAAAGGATGAAATTGTGCACCGTCCTTTCTCATTTCAGGATGGTTTCAAGTGGATAGAGGAAAAAGGACAATCTTAACTTCCGTTTCATCTCGACTTAACTTAAAAATCAGTTTCTAAACAAATCTCTGAGGCAGATTTTGAGCATGCGCCTGCTGCTTCAAAACAGAACAAATACCCATCACATCCAGTGTGTTTTTTACAACTGTATCTGATCTTATGCTTTGTGATTTGCATATACTTCCAAATCCTCACTCAAATCCCTAATCATACTTTTGTAGGTCTCAACAAAGGAAGCTGCTACCGAATCAATCATTTCCCAGATGATAATGATTATGACACAGACAGCTCTGAGTATCTCTTACGTGAGTGACTTTCTTTTCTGACATATTACAGTGTTGCTGTCTACATCTGAGTGTTAAAGCAGTGTTTGTGTGTGAACAGGTATTGTGCGGGCCTCCAGTGTGTTCCCCCTCCTCAGTACCATCCTGCTGTTGTTGGGCGGGTTGTGTGTTGGAATAGGACGCATCTACAGCAAGAGAAACAACATATTGCTCAGCGCTGGGATACTGTTTGTGGCAGCAGGTAAACCTCGCAACACCTGAACACCTGCTAACATGGTCATAGTGTAAATATGTTTTTCTTAATTAAGAGTTTCTGTCTTGTTTTGAGTCCAAATTTTCTAAAAATTCTTAAATCAAGAAGCATTTTCTAGACAAGCAAAACATTGTCTTGTTTACTGAACACGAAGCGAAAACAAGATTATTTTGCTTACCCCATTGTCAAATTATTTTGCTTGTTTTAAGGCAAAACAAGAACGATTTTTAAAGTAAGAGAAGCAATTTTTGCAGTGCAGTGGCCTTTCCACCCACTTCTGACCCTCCCAACACCATTACCAAATGCAGTTTGTTCACTGAATATATTGAGAATATATTAATCCCTGCTCTGATAGTCGAACTCATCCCTGACGTTACTGGCAGGTGCACTGGAACTGAGTGGGCGAAGGCTGCCCAATTTTCTTTAGCTGTTACGCAAGTGAATTTAGTGGGTTGATATGGCTTGTACTAAAAGGGCCCACTCTCTATGGGCTCTCTGATTGTGGAAAATACTTGAGTAAAAGCAGCACGTCATTCCCTCCCTAGATGCAGTAACACCAGCTGTTGACTATTACAAATACACATCAGCATGTCTGTCATATGAGAAAGGTCAAAATCCACTCATAAACAAAGGAGGTTATAATACTCAGGAAAAGCTAACCATTCCCAATCATCTCATTAGAAATGTGCGGCATATGGTACATTTTCCTACAGGGAAGTGGCTAATGGGACTATGTTAATGTATTGGAAGCTAGCTAGAGGAGTTATGGAGGAAAACCTCACTCTCCAGGCATTGAGGCATGCTTGCTAGCATTTCCACCAATGATGGTTTAAATCCCACTTGGTACAAACAGGAACAGTTAGACTGGTGACTGGATGGGAGTGACAATTAAAGAGGGTGAGTGGAACCAAGCAACTAAACCTTATTCTCTTGGTTTTGAGGGGCACAATCATACTAGATGTTTTGCACATTCTCTTTAATGCTGGCTGGTGCTTGTTTGGTACCACTGAGAATGATGGAACCATTATATTTGGTGCCGTGACCCGGAGGAGAGTGAGGTTTGAATAGGGTGAGTGAAACAGAATCATGCAAGTAAACCTCATTCCCTTGATTTTGAGAGGCACACAGATGCTAGAAGCTTCAGGTATTGCCTTTCATGTTGGCTGGTGCTTGTTTGGTACCCCTCAGAGTAACATAGGTTGGAACCATTATATTTGGTGCCGTGACCCGGAGGAGAGTGAGGTTTAAATAGGGTGAGTGAAACAGAATCAAGCAAGTAAACCTCATTCCCTTGGTTTTGAGAGGCACACAGATGCTAGAAGTTTCCCATATTGCCTTTCACGTTGGCTGGTTTTTGTTTGGTACCACTAAGAGTAATGTAGGTTGGAGCCATTGTATTTGGTGCCGTGACCCAGATGGGAGTGAGGTGTAAATAGGGTGAGTGAAACAGAATTACGCAAGTAAACCTTATTCCCTTGGTTTTGAAAGGCACCCTGATGCTAGAAGTTTCACACATTGCCTCTCAAGCTAGTTGGTCCTTGTCCAGTATCACTCAGAGAGATGTGGGATAGAACCATTATATTTGGTGCCGTGACCCGGTATGGGAGTGAGGTTTAAAGTGAGTGAGGGACGCAGAATTAATACACATTGATACTGGAGGTTTCGCACATTGAAAGCTTCACCTGTAAACCTCACTCCTCTGGCCTCAAGATGCATGCTATTAACTCATCCCAGAGTCTGCAGCCCTACCTTGTGGTTGTTAGCTTGTTGCCTCAATGCTGGTTGGCACTGGTGTTAGGTTTAAGAGAGGCAGGTTAGTATGAGTTGTGCAGGTAAAGTTCATTCTTCATAACTCAAAAAGGCACACTAGCAATTGATGCTTGAGGCTGCAATCATTAGTCTCCCATGCTGCTTAATCCTGGTTCAAATCCCAATATGAGTGATGCAAGTTGTTATAGTTACATTGGTGCCTTGACTTAGGTTATACCTGCCAACAGTCCCATTTTTCCCGGGAGTCTCCCGTATTTTAAACCCATCTTCCGCCCATCTCCCGTATTGTCTCCCGGAAAACTCCTGGAATTCCACATTCCCCCCACCCCCGCTTCTTGGCTTTTTGGTACAGTCCAGCTAGCTTTTTGGTACAGTCCCCATGCGCAACGAACCCAACGTGCAGCCATCTTCATACCCACTCTCCGCTCTTCTGTTCACGTGTACCTCCCCCCCAACCCCTTAGGATGGAGTGAGAATTTGGGGTGCATATAAAAGCCAATTCACACCGCACAGACAAACGCTAACAAACAAGTCTGTTGGATCAGTGTGTTACCCTGTCGGCATCTGTTGCCATTGGTCGGAGTTTCTTTTCATCTGCCTAAACATGTTTAATAAATAAAAAAAAACCTGTGCATTTATGAAGTGTGCCTCACACAGGTGAGTGGGCTTGACAAACCACCCGTAGCAACACTCTTCTCACTATAAACACACACACCCTCTTTACTCTAGCATCTAATTCTCTGAGCACTAACAGTTCCTTAGTATCATTAGCACTTCTTGTGTGTATTGCCTCTTCTTGTTCAATCACAGTATGCCTCCCTAAATTTGTCACTTTGGACAAAAGTGTCTACTGAATGACTAAATGTAAAATGTAATCTGCATTTATTGGATTGTGGAACGCCAGCACCGTGAGATATGACTCTCCAACAAACGTCAACATTCTAAATACAATGGCCAACATGTCTGATGGTGTTTGTTGGCATTTGTCTGTGTGGTGTGAATTGGCCTTAACAGACTGAAGCTAGCCAGAGCTGTTCAGTTCAGGCAAACCTTACTTCCCTGGTTTTAGGAGGCATGCTGGTGACAGATACAAGAGATTGCAGTCTTAAGTCTCTCATTGACTAAGTGATAATGGTTCGGATCCCAATAAGAATGGAAAAAAAGAAATGAAAAGTATATTTGTGACATGGCCAAGTAGTAGTATTGAGTATAGGGTGGAAGAGAGTGCAGCTTAATCACTTCCCCCACCACAACTGCTGGTACAGGAACTCAAAACTGCTAGTCCAAATCACTAACCATTAGGCCACGATTGGCCATTAGGCTTAGAAAGACAGAGACAAGCTATTAAGATAATTACTCACTCCTGACATAGAGAGGCACACTAGCAACTGGAGCCTGCAGGATTTAGTCTCCTCTGCATGGTGATACTGGTCCAAATACGAAAAGAGTGACGTGAACAGAAAGAGTTACATTAGTGGTGTGATATGAGGTAATGGTAAGGTTTAGGAGGGTGAGTGTAACTGAGGCAAGCTAGTAAGATCTGTGCAGGTAAAACTCAACTCCTCTAACACTAGCAACTGATGTTAGAGGCAGGGGAATCTTCGGTGAAGAATTCCCATGCTGGTTGACACTAGGCAAGGGCCGGCTTAAGATTCTGAAGGTATGAAAACCTTGGATAAAAATATCACGGTTTCACAGTATCACGGTATTGTGATTACTGCTCCAAAGTAAGTTCTTTTTAGGTTGCTTTCACGTTGTTTTGGCGTGGATCTGAACGCGATTGCTGGATTCACATATGCCAAACAAACCGCCCTAACTAGGGAAACGTGCCAGGTTCTGAAACAAAAGTCTAGGTGTGAAAGCACCCTTAAATGTCTGGGTAAAAAAACAACAACTATTATGTTATGTTACTTATAATGGCATCTGCTTGTTTTGTTTCTGGCAGGTTTGAGCAACATCATTGGGATAATTGTCTACATCTCCAGCAATGCCGGTGACCCCAGCGACAAAAGAGACGAGGACAAGAAGAATCAGTATAACTATGGTTGGTCGTTCTACTTTGGAGCACTCTCTTTCATTGTGGCCGAGGCGGTGGCCGTTCTGGCAGTCAACATCTACATCGAGAAGAATAAAGAAGTGAGGTTTAAAGCACGGCGTGAGTTCGTTAAGTCTACCTCGTCCTCTTCGCCATATTCCCGCATTCCCAGCTTTCGCTTTCGTCGACGGCACTCGCGGTCCAGTTCGCGCTCCACAGAAGCATCCCGTGAGGCGTCACCTGTGGGCATGAAAATGATAAGCTCAGTACCTGTAGGAGAGATCAACATGTACACATTGACGAGAGACCCCCTTAAATCAGGCACGGATAGTTCCTACAGTCCAGATCATGATTCTGGATTCCTCCAAGTGCACAACTGCTTTCCAAAAGACCTTAATGATGGTGCCAACAGGAGGACAACACCTGTATGAGGGTACCAATTGGAACTGAAGAGATAAAGGCCATATTAAATGGATAGCCATCTGGGGATAAGTGGCAGATCTCTCATTGGTGAAAGAGAACCACTGTGTTAAGAAGGAAAGATTTGATCTCGCCTTTCAACAACTACTCTTGTGTGTCTCCACACAATCTCTCAGAAACGCACATCTCTAATCAAAGGGCAAGACACGCAAATGTAAAATGGATGGTCTTCGGGATATTGAGAACTTTAAGTAAGCCAATCCCTTGGTTGATAAATATTGTGTTGTCTGTCAGTACAGTGCCATATTCTCGGTGTATACCAATATGATAATGACTCTCACACTTTGAGATGGTGCTAATGCAGGCTCACAGCTGAAGCCTTCTCATCGTTGTGTGTTCAGTGCAGACCGGAGTTGAATACTGAACACCCTTGTTTGTTTGTATCATATGTCTGTAGCCACAGTTGTCTATCCCTATTCAGTGCGCCTATCATCTTGGCAGTGCCAACTGCTCAAACTTGATCTGGAGCCACTTTGCAACACAGTGCAAGACTCTATTCCTATGTTTTTGTTGTTGTACAACTAGAAGTATCACTAAATAATCACGGGTACAGTCTAGTTTAGGATGTTACGACTACTAATTGTATATAAACACCCTGCTGAAAAGACAAGATTGGATTTTCATAACTGGCCTGGTGCTTCTTTTCTATCCGGTGGATGACTTTATCAGCAAAACTTGTCCAAGGAAGTCTTACTGGTTAAAGTTAGCACAAAGTTACGTCTACAACCCATTTTACTTTTGTCATGCAACACATTTATGATTGGAAATGTAAACCTGGCCTTGACATTGTGAAAAGAGTGGATAGAGAGACAAGATTGGATTTTCATAACTAGCCTGGTGCTTCTTTTCAATCCGGTGGACGACTTTATCAGCAAAACTTGTCCAAGGAAGTCTTACTGGTTAAAGTTAGCACAAAATTACATTTAGGACTTGTTTTGCTTTTGCTGTGCAACGTATTTATGATTGAAATTGTAAGCCTGGCTTTGACATTGTTGATAGAAAGACAAGATTGGATTTTCATAACTGGCCTGGTGCTTCTTTTCTATCCGGTGGATGACTTTATCAGCAAAACTTGTCCAAGGAAGTCTTACTGGTTAAAGTTAGCACAAAATTACGTCTACAACCCATTTTACTTTTGTTGTGCAACATATTTATGATTGAGAACGTAAGCCTTGACAGTGTGGATCGAGTATGAGTCATGCCAGACCAGTGGGTGAAACATGCATGACTATGGTGATCGGTCAAAAGAAAAAAATGTCTCAGATGCCTTTTTCAAAAGAATCCAAATACAGTGAAGGGTTATGAAGGCTTTTTTCTCCACATGCACTGATGACTCATGGGCAGCACGATGGCTCGGTGGGAAGCAATGCTGCCTTCCAACAAGAAGGTCTTTAGTTCGAGCATGTTTTCCCTTTGTCTGCGTGGGTTCCCTCTTTGTTCTCTGTGCCTCCCTCTACCACTATCCAGAAACAAGTAGCATAGGTGGATTGATGATGCCAAATTGACTATAGGTGTGAATGGGTGCGTGTGAAAGCACTGCAATAGACCTGCCTGTGACCTGATATTCAGTTTTTCCCCTTCAACCACACAAAGGAAAAAGATCCCAAATTATTTAGTGCACAGTGTTTTGCCGCTGTTGCCCATAGAGAAGAATGAAAATACAAGCAAATGACATATGAGATGATGGTCATATTTGGAATTTACATATGTTAATGTATGTAATGTATGCAACATATATTTAAAAATATTGTTGAAATGGCCACTTGCATATTAATTTTTTTCAACCATTGTAATAACTAATATGTACATATATGTTCCAATGTGTTATAATATAGAATCAGTGTTGGGCAGGCTACTTGAAAAATGTAGTGAGCTAAGCTATTAGCTACACTACTTAAAATGTAGCTTAACTACATTAAAAGCTACACCCTGGGAAATGTAGCAAGCTAAGCTAAAAGCTACTTTGCAAACGCAGCTTTTTGCAATTTTCGTTTTTGAATCGAAGCAACTTAATTATCATTCATATCTTAGTGATCACTAAAACTGTCAGTGAAAATCTCAGAACTGTAGGCAGAATTGTTCAGTTCAGTTATTTACTGTAAATAATATTGTACCAAACAGAAACAAATTATAGTATATAACAGCAAAAACAAAAAATCCAATATAACCAGGTGTTATGCATTTAAAATACTATAGTAATGTACAGTAAAGGGAAATATTTACACTAACTTACATATTATCATTAATAACAACCATGAAATAATAGTAATTACCGTAGTATACTTTAGCCTTTACTACAGTAGACTATATATATATAGTTAACTCCTAGATAACCCCCTCAGTCATCTTTCCATCAAGCTATGTTCTTGTGTCAGCCCAATGATTGATTTGCGACGTCACCGACCAGAGCAAGAGGTGGCAGTAACGCACCAAAAAGTTTGTTGTCAACCATAGTAAAGCAGGAAGAAGAAGAAATCATAATTCTCGCCATCATATGGATTTACCTTCATCGGCTAGACACCAGCCTCACAGCTCTGTGAATGTTGGCGACGTCACTTATTGATCTGCGATCGGTAAATGTAGCTTGTGTGGACGCTACTAATAAAAAACTTCGCTACTGAAAAGCTATTGGATTTATAAAGTAGCGACGCTACCTCCACGCTACTGAGAATTGTAGTTAAGTTAGTAGCTGCTGCCCAACACTGTGTATAATTATATAGGGGGATGTTTTGCGGATGGTGCCGCCGACTAAAATAAAGAGCGGGTTGATGTGGTTGCATTGACGAAAGTGAAGAGCGAGGGGAATTGAAGATTAGGGGGGTGGGGGTGGTTGTTGTGGGGTGTGTCATCGTGCTACAGACGAAAGTGAAGACCGGAACCATGGATGTGTGCTGGTTGGGGTACAGTGGTGGAGTTGGGCCCTTTGATCATAACTCTGGGCCCTTAGAATCATCCTAAATACGCTCCCTTCCCCATCTAAACCCCTCACACCCCCACACCCCTCAAACCTCCCTCATATATATATATACTATATATAAAATCCAAATATGAACTTGCATGTTGTTTATTGCCGTGCAGCTTCTCTAACACTTGCCTTGAGGTTTATGAGAGCCTGAGGGCCCTTCTAAGATGATTGTTGTGTGTTTAATTAGGGCACTAGCCAAACTCTGCAGGAAAGCTACCCTCCAGGAGCAATCTCGGATACCCCTGGTTTAGCTCAAATTTATTTTCAGGACTTATTTTTTTTTAGATGCCAGGGCTCAACTAACTGAAGAAAGGAAATTAACTGGAGAAGATTTACACCTCAAAGAAGCCACACCTGTTATCTTTTACAGTTTGATGGTGCTTACCAGCCAACATGACCTTTTCCGGAGAGTTCTGTTTGGCCAAGCTATGTCAAAATCCCAAATCTGCGAACTAAAGGGGTCGTACCATGGACGAGAAATTAAAAAAGGTTTATTTTTGGTGCTTTTTGCCTTCATTATGATTAGACGGTAACTGGACAGGAAGCGAAGTTGGTGAGAGAGAGGGAGGGGAGATGGGATTGGGAAAGGTCCATGAACCGGGACTCGAACTCAGGACGCTTAAAGCACAATAGTTCTATATGTCGCACTGACCTATGTTATAACAGACATAACTTTCTATATATGTACGCACACTGGCGGCACCATTCAGCACCTAGCTATGAGAGACACTTACATTCCTGCCATGCCACAAAGCGACATCTGCAGTTTAATATTAAATAACATTATGACTGCGTACAAGTTGTGTGCATCTGTTAGGCTGGGGAATCTTTCAAAAAACCTGCCGTCCCTGGACAGGTAGATCTTAAAGGCAACCCAGGCTCATTCTGAGAACGTAGTCCCGTGGACGTTTCTGGAGACCGCGAAATACGTAGCCGGGGGTACGTATGGCTGCATTTCATTTTTTTAAGCGAACGCTGCGGGGCGGTATGACGCCGTTCCTTTCGCCTTTCGTTCCGGCCGCTCGCCTCCGTGTGAAGAATGAAGAAATGAAGCGAACAAGTTCATCACAGGGTGAGAATGTGGTCAAAATCCGAAAACGTGGTAAAAATCAGACGAGGGCTTTTCTTTTTCTGGACGGCTTTTGTGAATCGTCGTTGGTTGGGGTTAGGGACGGAGGAGGGTGGGTCAGCCGATTGGCCGGTCGCACGGTCAATCATTCTGTCATCCAGGCAGACAGGCGGAAGGTCGTACGACAGCGGCCTCTAGCGGGTTTACGCGAGAACGGCGTGGGAAAAAGTGCGCACAGCGGCCTCTCGCAGACTCGCGAAAACAAAAACTGCAAAAATACGTACCTCCCGGGACGTATTTCGCGGTCTCCAGAAACGTCCCCGGGACTACGTTCTCAGAATGAGCCTGGGTTGCTTAAAGGGGACCTAATATGCATGCAAAAATCCCTTTTATAGGGGGTTTAAACACATGTATGTGTCAGCTGTGTTTGAATATACCCAGTCTCTAATGGTAAACATGTATTAATTCTATTTTTTATAATCAGACTTGCTGAAAACAGCCTGCAGAAACACTTTGATTGAACTTTCGAGACTTGATTCAGAATCGCATGAAACAGAATCGCAATGAATCTATTTTCCAGGGTGCAGTATCTCGAGTTGTGCGACTCCTTTCACTTTGTTTTGGGCTGAGTTGGTCTGAAATCAGGTCACAGTGGTTTTGCATGGATGAATGAATGCTCAGTCATGCCGAACGATGTTGATATCACATTTCGCAAGTTTAGACTCAAGTGTCCATTATGACGTATATAAGGGATGATAAAGTATGCCGGTGACCAGCGGTGATGGTCTTTTCAGCAGGGATGTACAGCAGTATTCAACACGCCTCAAGTTTTATACCTCACTTTCAATTCTTCACTGCCACTGATCACCACCCAACAAGTGTCAGCTTTTCTTACTTGGAGTTTTTGTCTTGTTTCTAGTCCATATCTACACATTATAAAATCGAGAAGCATTTTCTAGACTAGCAAAAAATGCAGTCAGTAAAGTAATATGTGATGTTTTATAAACAAATTTTGGTGCCCAGATGTTTGGCAAGGTTAATTCATTGACCACAATCATTCTATTATCCAATCAGCTTAAGACCAAACCACTATAAATAACCAAGCATGTCCTACCTCCATATTCTCTTGACTTTCAGAAACCCGTCCGCCACCCCAGCTCCACACTTTTAAACCAGATTTCTACTTAAGTCGGACTACTTAAGCCACCCCTAACTCTCTCATCCTCCTGAATAGGGGAATAACACGAGTTAGGGGCCGTTCACACAGAATGCTTTTTTCACAGAATAGTTTTTCAATGTAAACAGGAGCTTGACGGACGTGTTTGACTGTTATATTAGCGTCTTGCATCTTTTTAAGTACCACACATGAGTGCCGCGTTTTTTAGACGCCGTGTCAAATCTTCAACTTTCACGAGCAGCACTGCTTATCACTGTTAGTTCCACAGCAGTGGACCAATCAGAAGATTTCGGAGGTGGGGCAACCATCGCAAGCTTCTGTTTATAGTGCAAAGTTGTCACGACAACTGTTTTATTTACCGTTCTATCATGGTGGAGGTGCCCATTGTGGCTGTGTCCTGTTATATCTTGAGATTTCCTCCCCAATGCGCTACTTTTCTATTGTTTATTAATGTTAATAGGTGTTTGACGGATGTGTGTAAACGTACGTATCGTGTCTTGCGTATTTTGAATTGCTACATTTTTTTAGACGTCATGTCAAATTGAAAGATCGTCAACTTTCACAAGCAGCCCTGCTCATTACTGTTAGTTCCACAGCAGTGGACCAATCAGAAAAGCTCGGAAGTGTGACAACTGTCGTGAGCTTTTGTTTATAGTAGAAAGTTGTCATGACAACGGTTTTATTTATCGTTATATCATAATGGAGGAGGCGCTCATTGTGACTGTCCAAATATCTTGATTTATGTGAGTTATATTCAAGTGTTTATCAAAATATTTTGTTTTCCAATTTCTAATGGAACTGTTATTACATCACGTTCATAGTATTGCGTTATAAAATGCGCTGCGCTTTTTTAAAACTCATTCCTGAGTGCCTAGTACAGTTTTAGTTTAGTTTTTTAAGTTTCACTGAAATGTTCATTCGTTACTAGCACACTTTTAAATTGCATATTATAATCATAAGGGGCCGTTCACACAATGCATTTTTCCTCTCCAATGCGCTACTTTTCTATTGTTTATAAATGTTAATAGGTGGTTGTTAATGGACGTGTGTAAACGTACGTATCGCGTCTTGCGTATTTGGAATTGCTACATTTTTTAGAAGCTGTGTCAAGTTAACAGATCGTCAACTTTCACAAGCAGCGCTGCTCATTACTGTTAGTTCCACAGCAGTGGACCAATCAGAAGAGCTCAGAAGTGGGACAACTGTCGTGAGCTTTTGTTTATAGAAGAAAGTTGTCATGACAACATCGTTATATCATGGCGGAGGAGGCGCTCATTGTGACTGTGTCGTTTTTCACACAATGTGCTACATTTCTATTGTTTATCAATGTTTATAGGTGAAAACGTACATGTCGCGTCTTGCGTATTTTGAATTGCTACATTTTTTAGACGTATTTATTAGTTAAAAGATCTTCAACTTGACCAATCAGAAGAGCTCGGAGGTGGGACGACCGTCGTGAGTTTTTGTTTATAGTTGAAAGTTGTCATGACAACTGTTTTATTTATCGTTATATAATGGTGGAGGAGGCGCTCATTGTGACTGTCCAGATTATCCAGAGTTATATGATGTATCTATGAAGTGTTTATCATAACATATTGTTGTTGCACACCAAATATCGGCAAGTGTAAACTTACGAAGTTAAAATGAAGTGAGTCATTCCTCAACCAAATATAATCTGCAAATCGGGTAAGCAAAATAAATGCATTTCAAAAAAATGAAACCAAGATTATTAGGCTTACCCCATTGATGGATTATTCTGCCTGTTTAAGTACAAACTCATTTTATTTCTAAAAACAAGATGATCTTTTTGCTTGACTAAAAATGCTTCTTGGTTTAGGAATTATTCGATATTTGGACTAGAGATGAAACTAAAGCTCCGCAGTGTCATTGCTTTCCATTGTGAATCTGTCCAAGAGTAATGTAATCCATCCAGGGGTTTCACCTCTACTTAAGTGTGTGTTTTTCTCTGAATGTGGGTTGAATACAGACACTATATACCTTTGGGGATCGGACATTGTTTGAGTCAGCTGATAACAGGATTTTTGAGAAATGTCAGACATCAGGAAATGAAAGAGAAGTTTTGTGTCCGGTCATCTAAAGACGCTGATGTAAATCTATGGCGGATCGCTATGAAAGACTTAGAAAACCATTCAAAGTGTCTTATAGCCTCACCAGAGCCTTACGCCTGGATCTCTCTTTCAGTAAATCCTCTTCTCTTTCTTATCGCTGGTTTTCCTCTCCCATCTCCAGTCTTTAGTGCAGAGCTTTCCCATGTGGTAAAAAACATTCCCGGCCAAAACATGCGTATTTGAATTATTACGTTGCATCTGTGTTGATTTTATTTTTTCATTTCAACCAAAGAATATTTCTATATATATATATATATATATTAGGCTGAATGAAAATGCGTACAGCAGACCTTACAGCAGAATGTGTACGGACATCACAGTATACATTATTTAAAATACATTTAATGTAATTATTATTATTATTGTTATTATTAATAATAATAACAGATATGTATGATGTATCTTTAAAAAAAGTTGGAAACAAATTAATATGAAGGCCAGTCATCTCTGAAATTTATATATATATAGATAGACAGACAGACAGACAGACAGACAGAGACAGACAGACAGACAGAGACAGACAGACAGATAGATAGATAGATAGATAGATAGATAGATAGATAGATAGATAGATAGATAGATAGATAGATAGATAGATAGATAGATAGATACATGTAATTATCTTTAGTATTTTTAGTTACATGTGAATGTATTTTCTTGGATTGCAATTTTTGGAGTATAAAATAACTCTTTAATTATTTTAAAATTTATATATTTTAAATATATTTTCAAAAATATATTTGTAGAAAAATATATTCATGTAAATATATTTTTAAATATTTTTCAAGAGTTCCCACTTAGATATGCTTGGCGTATAAAGCAGATTTGGCATGCTGTTTCAGGAGAGAACCCTGAGCTCGGAGATATTTGAGCCCAGAATAATCAATAAGCATATCAGGAGATCCGAGATCAGGTAGGTCTCGAGAGCTCCCCCTTTAGAAAAGGGAGGAAAAGGAGGAGATGGGGTGGAAGGGGGGATTCTTCCAAACGAAGACAGAGCAGCAGGGAGAAAATGATCCATTTATAGTAAACTAGGATCACTCTGATTGGATTATTACTCATTACAGATGAGTGGCCAGACGTGCTCAATCATATCACGTGCTCCTCTCCAAATTAGTTTATGAAACTTCACCTGATTTATTTTTTTTACCATATGTGTTTCAGCAAATATGTTTTTTGCCCATTTGTGAAGTTTATTTATAAACTAATTTCGAGAGGATCACGTGCTTCTGATTGTGCTAAGCTGCGGTTCGCGCTTCTGAATTCGGATGTCTCCGGGACAAAAGCAGCTGCATGAATGCGAAAGCTTTAAATATAAAGTGAAACCATCAACAAAAGCCAGAGCGCTTCTATGTTTACAAATACAAGCACAGCCGTTTAGAGCTCATTTCTGGTCAATGGATGTGTGAATAGTCTGTTCCGGAAAATTTCTGGAACGTTATTGTCTGTGAACATTTACGGTATCACTGTGTGAAAGGGGCACATTGTCTACTATATAAATATAATTATAAAAATTATTAAAAAATAAATACATTTTACCATATTTTTTACCATATGGGTTGGTTTTCCCCTGCACTAAAGTCCCATAAGCCTGCATATTATTATCAGTGTGAGTGGTCAAATCCATATCGCTAACAGTGTTTCCTCACAACAGAAGAGGTGGCAAATACACAGAAATATCTGCTGTTTCACTAATACCGAGTTCAGACTGCATGATTTTGACTAGTCGACAGGTTTTGAGAAATCGACGACAGATGCCTAAAATCACAGGCAAACGATGCTCGTTCACGTAATCAATTAACAATCACACAGTGCGAACGATCAAAGACGCATCTGAGAGAATCGCCCATGAGTCGTGAGATATTTGGCATGCTAAACATCTGGATCAAATCATGCCTTGAGTTCTGATTGAAAATAACATCGGCGATCACCTACAGCCAATGAGAGCGCAGCATCCAGTAGTTTGGGTATCTGCAGGCCTGCGGGAGGTTGGGAAGTTAAAAGGGCTTCTTTTAGGTCTGTTTGGACCCAAGAAATGGAGGAACAGCTAACGTAAATTTGGCAGGAGCACCCATGTCTGTTTGACGTGCCATCTGAGCAATACCAGAAAGGAACGCTTGAAAAGGAACAAGTCAGAGAGAATTGCTAATTCCTTTCAAAAGCTTGAGGTGAGCAAAACAAGTACATTTTCTAGCCCACTAGAGGCGCTGTTTCCATGTCACTTCTCATGTGTGCTTGGTTGTGAGACGTAGTTCGTGGACCAAGACAGAGTTGTCGGTGATTCTTCCTATTGTAAAGTCATGCAGTGGGAAACCCCCTGTCGCCGATCCGTAAACACAGCAGCGACGGAACGCTAGCCCAGATAGTCATGCAGTTGAAAACATTTGTGACGCCTCTACTTTGAAAACCCTGCAGTCTGAACACGGCATGAATTGAAGCGTTTACAGCAACCTTTTCTTAGCAAAGCCATTTAGACGCCAGCTTTTTGAGCCATTTTGTAGAACGGTGTGTGTGTGTGTGGTGGATAGATGTAAATGTTTGCATGTTTCTTTCTCTAACCCATTGACTTTGTGTGCTTTTAACAGTATTATTAACCCATCGCTCACTATAAACACCTGTAATCTTTCCTCTGTTCATAGGTTTTCCTGATTTTTGCTAATGTTGTTCTCAGTATTTCTCTGTATCGCGCACACCAATAAATTAAATACAGCGTCTGGATCATGCATATGTGCTTTGTTGTGTGACTGATGTGTGTGCTGTTAAATAAAGGTATATCTTTAGAAAAGCATTGGTGTTTTAAAACAGAGGCTCATTCTGAAAATGTACCCCCATATACATTTCTGGAGATTGTGAATTATGTATCCAGAGGTGTACGTATGGCTGCATTTCACCTTTAAAACGAACGCTACGGGGCGGTATGACATCATTCCTTTTCGCGCTTACCAGCTGACCGCTTACCTCCGTGTGGACGGCTTTCCCACTGTTACCAGTTTGCCCAGTGGCTCGCCGTGTACGGCGGAGGATTTGAGATGCAGAGAGGAGTTGACCGTGACAGCTGGGTTCGATTCTGGTGAAGAACGGTTTCAGAAAGCAGGTAAAACAAAAGCCAAAATCTAAAATAAACATGTAAATAACAGGGTGAGAATGTGGTAAAATCTGAAAACATGGTAAAAATCAGACGAGGGCTTTTTTTTAATCTGGATTGCTTTTGAAATTGATTTAGGGAAGTGGGTGGGCGGGTCAATCATTGAAATTGGTTGGGTTTAGGGAAGGAGGAGGGTGGTACAGTCAATCGGTTCGTCAGTCATTCAGTCAGACAACAGCGGCCTCTGGTGGGTTTAAGCGAGAACAGCAGGTGCGAATGGCACTCGCCAGAGAAATTTGAGATCTCAAAAAGCATACACAGCGGCCTCTCGTGGATTCGCGAAAACAAAAGCTGCAAAAAAACGTGCCGGGAGGTATTTCGTGGTCTCCAGAAATGTATATAGAGGTGCGTTTTCAGAACGAGCCTGGGTGGACTTTCCTCCAACCTGGAGATGGCAAGCCACCTTCTCTCTTGTTTTGTTTATGATTTTTTTCTTCCTTTTTATTTTACTGTTTTCCTTAGAGGTCAGTATATTATTATTGTTATATTATGATTATTATTATTATTGTTATTATTATTATTATTATTATTGTTATTACTATTATTATTGTTATTGTTATTACTATTATTATTATTATTATTCCTTTTTTTTTTTTTTTTCTTAGGGGTCAGTTTATTTATTTATTTAATTTTTTTTTATCAATTTTTTCTTTTTCTGTTTTCCTTAGAGGTCAGTATATTTTTATTATTACCTATTTATTATTATTAATATTATTATTATAAAATTTTCCTCCTTTTGTATTTAGCTATTTTCCTTAATTAGAGATCAGTATATTATTATTATCATTATTACTAATATTATTATTATTGTTCTTATTATTATTTCTTCTTCTTTTTCTTCTTATTCTTATTACCCATTTATTATTATTACCTATTTATTATTATTATTATTATTATTATTATTATTATTATTATTACCTATTTATTATTATTATTACCTATTTATTATTATTAATAATATTATTATTATTATTACATATTTATTATTATTATTAATATTATTATTATTACCTATTTATTATTATTATTACCTATTTATTATTATTATTACCTATTTATTATTATTAATAATATTATTATTATTATTACATATTTATTATTATTATTAATATTATTATTATTACCTATTTATTGTTATTATTAATAATAATATTATTATTATCTATTTATTATTATTACCTATTTTTATTATTACCTATTTATTATTACATATTTATTATTATTATTAATATTATTATTATTACCTATTTATTATTATTATTACCTATTTATTATTATTATTAATATTATTATTACCTATTTATTATTATTATTAATATTATTATTACCTATTTATTATTATTATTAATATTATTATTACCTATTTATTATTATTATTAATATTATTACTACCTATTTATTATTATTATTAATATTATTATTATTATCATTATTATTATTACCTATTTATTATTATTATTACCTATTTATTATTATTATTATTATTACCTATTTATTGTTATTATTAATAATAATATTATTATTATCTATTTATTATTATTACCTATTTTTATTATTACCTATTTATTATTATTATTAATATTATTATTACCTATTTATTATTATTATTACCTGTTTATTATTATTATTACCTGTTTATTATTATTATTATTAATATTATTATTATTACCTGTTTATTATTATTATTACCTGTTTATTATTATTACCTATTTATTATTATAATTATTAATATTATTATCTATTTATTATTATTACCTATTAATATTATTATTCTTACCTATTTATTATTATTATTATTATTACCTATTATTATTATTATTATTATTATTACCTATTTATTATTATTAATAATATTATTATTATTATAATTATCTATTTATTATTATTACCTATTTATTATTATTATTATTACCTATTCACTATAAGTATTAGCATTTATAGCATTTTATTAGCATTATAAATTTTTTAATCATTTCTATTTTCTATTTTACCTTAGAGGTCAGTATATAATATTCATTTGTTGTTTTGCTTTTATTTGTGTTTACACTGTTCAAAACTGTGCTTGCTAACCATGTGCTGATTAGCATCTTTCAGCAATAGGCTCAAAAGTATATAAATTGTCATTAACGCAATGTATTTTTCTCACCTCATTGGCAGATTAAGCAACAAAACTCACCTAATCTTGACTCAATATTTCTGAAAACATAACAATATGTTTAGCTAGTCTAGAAAATGCTTCGTGATTTAGGTGTTTTTAGATATTGGGACTAGAAACAAGACAGAAACTCTAAGTACGAAGCATTTTGCTGTGGATTTCTGAGGTGTTTTGTATCCTGCATAACCATGTGTGAATTTCACAGGTTTAAGTAATATTCATCCAGCTTTTGAAATGGCAAGAGGATGAGTAAATGATGACAAAACTGACGCCTTGTGAAATAAATGTGCTGAAATGTCATGTAAAAATGTAAAACCAGGCCAGCGTTTACTGATATAATCCAGCGCCTCTAGCTTCCTCTCTCCGAAGCCTTTTGACGACTAAAATAAATGAAGATTTTGTATAAATAGTGAGTCTGGCCTTCCACTGACATACAGATGAAGTCAGAATTATTCGCCTTCTTGTACATTTTCCCCCAATTTCTGTTTAACGGAGAGATTTTCTTCAGCACATTAATTTGTGTTTATGATTTACTTTACAAACATATCAAACAACCCTTATAGAAATAATAATATATATACTAATCATTTGCTTAAACCTCGACAACCGTACCGTTTGACATGTGAAATTTCATTTAATAATACCAACAAATATGATGAAGCGCAAGTACGACCCCGAATATGTAAAGTATGGATTTACATATATATATATAAAAGACTTAAAATCTCAGTGTGTCATAAGTAGTGATGCGCTCTCACACGAGAGCATGAAACCTTCTAAATTAAAGCCACATTTAGAAACTAAACATCCCGGTTGCAAGGACGAACCTGTGGACTATTTTTAAAGACAACTCCAAGAGCTGAGGGCATCAAAAGTGCGTACATTTTGTTAAATGACATCAATAAAATATTGTTTATTTGTAAGTCTTGGTGATTTCCTTATGATTTATCTGTCACTTCTTGTGTATGTTAACAAATAAATACAAATAATTCCTAAAATTATATTATAGTTCCTAAAAATGTCCATGCAAATTTGTGGGTCCCATGGCCAAACCAGTTGAGAACCACTGCTGTAGACAATCCAAAACTAATATTGCTTAAAGGGCACATAGTTGACCTCTTTTTTTATGATTTAATATTAATATTCTGGTTGTTCTGAGTGTGCCAGTTTAGGTTCAGTTTAAAACACAATTCAGATTGTTTTATTATAATGTGTTAAAAAGTGTCATGTTGGGGGCGTGTCCACAGCTCGCTGATTTAGGGGTGTGTTGCTTCACATGTAAATTAGTTTCGGCTTCCCGCCCAACGTAACAAGGGGGCGGGGCCATGAACTCACCCGCTCTGCGTTTGCAACAGAGTCTGACAGGCAGACTCAGAGAAGGAAAAGGAGAGAGAGGATCAGCATTCAGTCATACATGTACGACTCGGACACAGACCAAGCAGAGAGTACAAAATCATTTGTGTCTTTGTACAGTTTTACAGCCAACTGTGTGCTAGTTTCAAGTACGAGCTTGTACACAGAGACTAATAACCACGCACACTGAATTAACTTTGACTGAGACACCGGATGCGCCGCTCGAAGCCGCGACACGGCACACCAGACACTCTCTGTGGCGAGGCAGAAACATGAAGTGTCCCGAATCGTCGCGCCACGCATTTTTGAATTGTAAACACAGGTTTCTGCAGCGGTCCGCGGCGCCCAGCCATCGACTTGAGTGTACCCTGATAGAAACCGATGTTTAGAATTGTAAAACGCATGCTAGTTAAGATCACAGGGAGCTTCTGGGATCGCGAGAAATGCAAACGGCTGAAGTATAAGGTAGACTCAATGAGAAGTACACATGTTTGCAAACCTACCTAAAGATACAACCAATAATTCCGATTAGAGCGATAATGTGGAGAATATTGATCTTGTGTTGAGCCCAATGAGCCTTGCATCTAAAAATAGAGCTAGCGTGTTCCTTTAGTGATATCGCTTCGACTCACGCTGAAAATGGCGGACGTGAATCAACAAACTGAGGATATGATGACGCGCCTGTCAATCAATATTGGTGGGCGGGGGGACCGCTCTCCTACGTAAAGTTGCGGTCGGTCTGAACACCGCTCCAAATTGGTCCACCGTTTTTTATGTTGTTAAATTGAAAAAAAAGCACTGGGTGTGCTTATATCACCCCAATATGACGCTCTATACACCATACATGCACATATGTCTGTCCAAACAGCTTGAAAAGTAGATTTTTACCATAGGTGCCCTTTAAGGGGGCTAATAATAATGACCTTAAAATGGCTTAAAAACTGCTTTTATTCTAGCCAAAATAAACAAATAAGACTTTCTCCAGAAGAACAAATATTATAGGAAATACTGTGAGAAATTCCTGAATCTGTTCAACATCATTTGGGAAATATCTGACAAAGAAATTCACAGGAGGGCGAGTACTTCTGACTTGAACTGTACTTGAATGAGCATCCTTTAGTTTTTAAATCATATAATGCACACTTATAGTGTATATAGTCATTTATAGATGATATTGTTGTTGAACTATAGTTAGATTCGTCAATTAATCTGTTGTGGTAATTCAGTAGGTGATTTGGTAATAGAACCAACCCAGGCTCATTCTGAGAACGTAGTCCCGTGGACGTTTCTGGAGACCGCGAAATACGTAGCCGGGGGTACGTACGGCTGCATTTCATTTTTTTAAGCGAACGCTGCGGGGCGGTGTGGCGCCGTTCCCTTCGGCGCTTGCCGTCCGGCCAGCAGGCCGCTCGCCTCCGTGTGGAGGGCTTTCCCGCTGCAACCAGTTTGTCCGGTTAGCTCTTCGTGTACTCTGGCGGACTCGAGGGGCTGACCATGACGACGACGACCGGGTTCGAGTCCGGGGAAGAGCGGTTACAGAAATCAGGTAAGAAAACAAAAACAAAATCCAAAAAATGAAGCGAACAAGTTCGTCACAGGGTGAGAATGTGGTCAAAATCCGAAAACGTGGTAAAAATCAGACGAGGGCTTTTCTTTTTCTGGACGGCTTTTGTGAATCGTCGTTGGTTGGGTTTAGGGATGGAGGAGGGTGGGTCAGCCGATTGGCCGGTCGCACGGTCACTCATCCTGTCATCCAGGCAGACAGGCGGAAGGTCGTTTGACAGCGGCCTCCAGCGGGTTTACGCGAGAACGGCGCGGGAAAAAGCACGCACAGCGGCTCTCGCGGACTCGCGAAAACAAAAACTGCAAAAATACGTACCTCCTGGGACGTATTTCGCGGTCTCCAGAAACGTCCCCATGACTACGTTCTCAGAATGAGCCTGGGTTGAATAGAACAACTATAGTTATATCAACAAATTTTGACTCACTTCTCAGTTTCATTTCATCAATAGTGAAGCGTTCAGGTGTTCCACTTATATAGTTCACTATGTAAATAGCGTATGTGCCATGATGCGCTCTTAAAGGGAAATGAGCTGAGACTCTGATTGGCTTAATGCATGTTACACCCCAAACACACCCATAATTTCCACAGCCATATCACCCTGCAGCCTAAGACCGGCTACTCACTGAAGCTAAACATGTGAAGGCTAGGTTGCTGATGGAAGTGGTGTTAGTGAGGCCAGCAGGGGGCGCTCAGTCTGTGTAAGTCCTAATGCCCCAGTATAGTGACACTATACAGTTAGTGAGTGCCATCTTTCAGATGAGATGTTAAACTGAGGTCCTGACTCTGTGTGGTCTTTAAAAATCTCATGGCACTTCTGGTAAAGAGTAGGGGTGTAACCCTGGTGTTCTGGCCAAATTTCCTCCATCAGCCCTTACCCATCATGGCCTCCCAATCATGCCAATCCACCGAATTGGCTCTATCACTGTCTCTCCACTCCCCCTATAGTTGGTGTGTGGTGAGTGCACTGGCGCCATTGTCTTGTGGCTGCCGTCGCATCATCTAACACTGGTGGTGGTGTGGAGAGACAACCCAAGCGCCCCCCACCCCATGATTGTGAAGCACTTTAGGTTTATGGCCTATATAAACTCATTACAAAAATTTGGACAACACTTTTAGACTATAAATTGGATTTTACTCTCCTTAAAGTAGCAAAAGTGTATTCAGACACGGCCTAAGAGCAGCTTTAGACCATTAGACTCTTTGATAATTTAAGAATCACTGCAAAAATGCATTTCTTACGGTTTTTGTCTTGTTTCTAGTCCAAAAATCTAAAAACTCTTAAATCAAAAAGCATTTTCTACATAAGCAAAACATATTGTCTTGTTTTCAGGAATAATGAGTCAAAATTAAGTGAGTTTTTCATTAAAGGGCACCTATTATGCCCCTTTTCTCTGATGTGTCTACACGGTAAAAAAACCCTAATTTTACAGAAAATATCCCTACATTTTTACAGTAATTTTTTGTCATTTCGAATTATATGCAAAACTCAGTAAAATGACAAACAATCTCTCTAAATTAGCAGTTTGACTTTCATTTTAGATACTTTATCACTGAGATTTTACTGAGATTTTTGTTTTTTATACAGGGAAATTACAGTATTATTTATACAGAATTTTTTCTGTTATTTTAAATTATATGCAAAAGTCATTATATAAAAATTACAAACAAGATCTGTACATTAACAGCTTGACTGTTATTTTATGTCCTATATAATTACTAACAAATTACAGCAATTTCCCTGTTTTATACAATAAAATTGCTGTATTATTTACAGTGTTTTTCCAGTGTTTTTTGAAGTACATTTAAAATTACGTAAAATTAAAGTAATAAATTGAAATTACTTGCTCTGTTAAAAAAATCGTAAAAAAAAATGTCTATTAATGTTCTCTAACTCTCTGAAACTGACCCTTTTAGGCTTCGATTCTAATTGTTGCATTTTGGTGACTGTCGCTTTAAATGCAAATGAGATTGAGCTCTTTTCAGAAGAGGGCGGAGCTACATATAGCTGTGCGTCAGCATAGCGGCAGATTCAAAAACAAGACTAAAGTCTAGTGGGCGGGGCTTTCCCCCTCTGATGACATCATACAAAGTGAGAATGTTTTTCTGCAGACTGTTTTCATCAGGTCTGATTATAAATCGTTTAGATTTTTTCCCAATTATTTATGCATTTGTAATGCATTATGGCATCTTGATCTTTCTTCCAACAACTTTTAACTTTGAAAAGTAAAAAAAAAGACTTTTATTGTAAATTTTAATAGTGTGCAGTGCTGTATTGTCTGTGTTGGTGTTGTATATTACACTACAAACACCTTGTAATAAACCACCAGAACATTTTCTGCTATTTTTCACACTTATTTCTCTAGATATTATATTTAATACTACTAAAATGTCAATAAAAGTCTCTTTGTTAAACTGTAGAGTTGAATATTCAACATTAAAAGTGGACAGAGCAGAGATCAACATCCCATTACTGTAAATAAATCAATAATACGGATATTTTTGACAGTGTCTTAAGCATTCCAGTGACCTTGCCCATATGCATTTGTCTCCATCCTCTCTAATAGCCTTCATTAAGCGTCCGTTTACACAGAATTAATAAATTAGTGGATGTGAAACGGCCGATCAGCCATGTTTTTCTGGCACAGATTGAAAGCTAGAAACCGATTCGGTACGCGACAGCTCTATTTTCAGTGACCTTTATGGAGACGGCCCCGAGGGCTCGGATAATCTCATTTAGCTTCAGTAATATTGCCTGTCATTAGGAAATGCATACAGGCATTTCACCCCCTGCTTCAGCTTTAATGCTTATAATCTGAATCCAATCAGCGTTGTCTTTCCAGTAAGCAGCGTTTTTTATTATTATTAATTTATATGAATTCTAAGGAAGCTAATCAAACACTTGGGTGAGATGGATTGTGCTCCATGGTTGCATGATATATGCTGTATTTATTTGAAAGGACATTATATATGTCAAAAAATGTTTTCAGAAATAATGAGTCAAAAATAAGAGAGTTTTTCCTTAAGACAAGCTCAATAATCTGACAATGTGGTTAGAATAGTTATGTTATGTCAAAAGGAAAAATAAGGTTATTTTAATAACCCCATTGGCAGATTATTTAGCTTGTTTTAACTAAAAACTCTCTTATTTTTGACTCGTTATTTCTGAAAATAAAACATTAATTTGTGTTTATCTAGAAAATGCTTATTGATTTCAGAATTGTTAGATCGCACTAGAAATAAGGCGAAAACTTTAAGTCAGAAAATCATTCTTTGCGGTAAACAAATGAGCTGAATTGAATGTGCATCACGATTATTCCATTTCTAAGCTGAGTTTTGGGTGTGTTAAGGAGGTGAAGTGTTGACAGTGATGGGGACAGACAACACAATCTCACGGCAATTCGTAACTTTTTTTTTAGTGGCTAATTCGTATGAATTCGTACGATCAAATTCGTACAATTTAGTACGATTTGCTCATCCTCCAATGACGGTTGGGTTTAGGGGCGGGGTTAGGTGCCACGCCTCCTTTTTAAAATCGTACCATTTCATACAACTGAACTCGTATGAATTCGTACAAATTAGCCACTAAACTGACAAAATGTAAAATACTTACGTTTTCTCGTGAGATCAGGCTGGGACAGACCGTGCGAGATGTTTCTGCAGCATCTGACCTGCAAAAATCAGGGTCTGTGCGATAAAACGCAGATTCAGAGTTCACAAACAGCTTTGGAAAAAGTGTTGATTTACCAGAAGGGTCAAGACTTTTGCGGGTTAGCATGGAGCCATTAGCGCCTGCTGACAGATGCTAACATGTAAAGTAACAATCTGTTTTCTTTGGACAGACGCAGACATTTGCTGAGCAAAAAAAGGCTTGCTTTACTTAGAAGCTTTGTCTTGTTTCTAGTCCAAATATCTACAAGCAGATCTGTTGTTTTCAGAAATAATGAGTCAAAAATAAGAGTTTTTCATTAAGACAAGCTAAATAATCTGACAATGTGGTTTAGAAACGTTATCTTATCAA
Organism: Danio aesculapii; assembly: GCF_903798145.1. Classification (NCBI taxonomy): domain Eukaryota; kingdom Metazoa; phylum Chordata; class Actinopteri; order Cypriniformes; family Danionidae; genus Danio; species Danio aesculapii. The sequence continues at coordinate 61,052,696 of NC_079437.1, read as the reverse complement.
AAGGAAAAATAAGGTTATTTTATTTACCCCATTGGCAGATTATTTAGCTTGTTTTAACTAAAAACTCTCTTATTTTTGACTCGTTATTTCTGAAAATAAAACATTAATTTGTGTTCATCTAGAAAATGCTTCTTGATTTCAGAATTGTTAGATCGCACTAGAAATAAGGTGAAAACTTTAAGTCAGAAAAGTGTTTTTTGCAGTAAATAAACTGCTGAGACATTTGCTGAGCAAATAAATGCTTGTCCAAATATCCAAAAACTGTATTATAGAATATAATAATTATAAACAATTATAAAATATGGGTTTGTTTTCTGAAATAATGGGTCAAAATTAAGTGTGTTTTCTTAAAACAAGCTAAATAATCTTGATTTTGCATTGAAATAATGTCTACTAGAGCTTTAATTGAGGCACAAGGGATAAACAAACTACATTCGGTGACACAAATGCAGCAATTGTAGTAAAATATATATATTTTACACACCACAATAACTGTTATACAATATAATATATCATTTATAATATACCTATATACTATAATATATATATATAAATGTATATTATAGTATATAGGTATATTATAAATGATATATTATATTGTATAACAGTTATTGTGGTTTGTCACCCTAGTATTTGCAGTGAAATATCATGCAAGCAGTGTGATACAAACTGTAAACTAATTATAAGCAATGTTGCTATTGTCCAATTTATTTCAAATGTGGTTTAATATTACAAGTAATACAAAATATTATATTACAAGGAAAAATAAATTGTAAAAGTAGGTGCATTGATTTCCCTGTTGAAGCTGAAATATTGCAGTATTTAGAATCGTCTGTTGTAATATTTACTATACTAAAAGGTAATAATGTACACAATGTCTTCCTGTAGGTGATTATACTGTAAGCTATACGGTACTGTACATTACAGAGTAATGTCACTGCACCCATGCCAACCCGTGGAGAACATGCAAACTCCACACAGAAATGCCAACTGACCCAGCCAAGGCTCGAACTAGTAACCTTCTTGCTGTAAGCCGACAGCGCTAACCACTGCGCCACCATGTTGCCCTATTATATATAAAATCAAAATAATAATCGCTGGTGATTGTGGCAGTCTCTGATTGTAACTAAGCTAAATTTGCAGGTAAAACACAAACTTTAAGCTTTACTGAGTAAGAAAACAGAGAAATAATCTTTAAAGTATCAGAGTAATCTTATCTTGATAGTATTTTATTCCTAAAACAAGATCAATGTTATTTTTTGCTCAGAAAATAAGATTGAAACTCGACTAGATGAGGAGTTTTTTTGCATTGTTTAACTACACTTCTACACTTTTTAACCCAATGGTTGGTTTGTCTGAATTTGACCCAACGTTGGGTTACAACGACTACAATATTACGCAAGACGTCTTAAATAACACTAGCATCCAGGACCACGTTCCTCAGAGCTGACACTGAGAGACAGGGGTCTTAATCTCCTCCAGGAAACTGAAATTAATTTTGAGGTCCAGGTATAGTTACAGCCTCTCTGATGGAGGAAAGTAGATCATGTGCTAATAAAAGGTAAATTTCCCAGGAGCCTCTTGGATCCAGCAACGCAACAGGAAATAATTAAACTCGCAAAAGCAAAGACACAAGACAGATGAACACAGCAAGACTTCATCATCATCATGCAATATCAAAATGATTCGTGAGATGATAATATTAATAATAATAATAGCTTAGTCCCTTATTTAGTAGGGGTTGCCACAGACACTCTTGTTGATTGTTATGCAAATTCTTCCATGATACCCAGCTTTCAAACATGATGGACGAAAGAGAGATGGTGGTCTTATGCTGTGTTCACCCCAGACGCGGCACACGTGAATATATCGCGCGTAAATTGATGAGTGAACATTGTGAGCCTCATTCGCACATCAAATTCACTTCACAATAGACTCAGATTCGTGTCATGGGCAGGTCTGGTGCTGTCTGGTGACTCTAGCTTCATTGCTAAATAGCTAACATGGATTTTAATGAGAGATTAGCTGTGCTTTTTGCGCTTTAGGAAGGCTGATAAACAGCGTCGATTCGGTCGGCGCCATGTCTGAATGCACTAGATCCTTTCAGAGGTGCAGCCAGCTCTGTGAGTTCATCAACTCCTCCAGAAACTATCCCTGGATGATGGAGGCTTTCAGCAGTGCTTCAGACTGAGCCGAGCCCAGTTTGATGAGCTGTTGTCCGGTGTCTGCAAGAGAATTTCCCAACGGGACACCAACAACAGGCGTTGCGTTATAATCACATCCCTACAAGAGCAAGCTCATGATTGGTTAACATGGCGTAAATGTCCGATGAAGTTCAGATTTTCCAACTCGAGCGATACGCACATTAAGCACGTCAAACACACAAAACGCTCAAATCGCCGCTTCATTCATGCAAATCGCCTCATTTGCACATCCTCATTCGCGTGAATCGCACCTCAGGATGTCTATTCTCGTCTTTGCATTGACTTAACATGTAAATCACCTGCGCTTGACGCTTCATCCTGCAAAGAAGGAAAGGCTGTGACAACAATAAATCTGGCTGGAGAATTTTTAGTTTGTTTACATTCCTGCTTCTTTTTTTTCACCTTTATTGGGATAGGACAGTGGAGATTTTACAGACAGGAAAGTGTGGGGAGCAGAGATAGGGGAAGGATCGGCAAAAGACCTCGAGCTGGGAATCGAACTCGGGTCTCCGTGAGCACCTTGTTGCTATGTGTCGACACACTAACCACTAGGCTTTTAGCACAGCCACATTCTGGCTTCTTGATGTCAGTTGATAGTCCCGCCAGCTTGATGACATCACAGGTGTTTTTAAAAAAGGTAAACAATTACTGGTTAGAAAGCAGCATGCAGTCTGACATATGGCTGAAGACGAAATACATTCATTCCTTAATTTCCCTTCGGCTTAGTCTCTATTTCAGAAGTCGCAACAGAGGAATGAACCGCCAACTATTCCAGGATGTGTTTTACACAGCGGATGCCCTTCCAACTGCAACCCAGAACTGAGAAACACCCACACACTCATTCACACACACTCACACTCATACACTACGGTAAATTTAGTTTATTATATTAGTTTACTATAGCGCATGTGTTTGGACTGTGAGGGAAACCAGAGCACCCACGCCAACACGGGGAGAACATGCAAACCCCACACAGAAACGCCAGCTGAGCCAGCCGGGACTCCAACCAGCATTCTTCTTGTTGTGAGGCCACAGTGCTTGCTGTGACAGCCACTATGTCGCCCTACATTTTAAACATGATAGATTTAATAACTAATTTCTTGTGTTTGCCTTGATGACAGTACAGATACTAGTATCCAGCTTAAAGTAACATTTAAAGGCTCAACTAGGTTAATTAGGCAAGTCATTGGCAAACTAATATAGCAGGCAGCTAGCTCTCTGCCACTCTTACATGGTCACCCACTGAAGCTAAGCAGGGCTGCACCTGGTCAGTACCTTGATGGGAGACCACATGGGAAAGCTAGGTTGCTGCTGGAAGTGGTGTTAGTGAGGCCAGCAGGGGGTGCCAAACCTGTGGTCTGTGTGGGTCCTAATACCCCAGTATAGTGACAGGGACTCTATAGTGCTCAGCGAGTGCCGTCTTTCGGATGAGATGTTAAACCTGTGTCATTAAAAATCCCAGGATGTCCTTTGAAAAAGAGTAGGGGTTTATTGTCGGCATCCTGGCCAAATCTGCCTACAGTCCATCATGGCCTCCTAACTCTCCCCATATCATATCAATCTTAATCACTCCTCTCCACCAGTCAGCTGGTGTGCAGTCTGGCGCAAAATGGCTGCCGTTGCATCATCCAGGTGGGTGCTGCACACTGGTGGTGGATGAGGAGATTCCCCCCTATGTGTAAAGCGCTCTGAGTGTCCAGAAAAGCGCTATATACATGTAGGGAATTATTATAATATTATTATTATTGGACAAAAGTGGTTTGTTCTGTAGATGATCAAATACAATTCTTAAGCTGAGCTATTAATATTGGCCTTAGCAGTTTTAGAGGTTTTTAAAATAATTAAAGAAATAAGTCTTTTCAGAAGAATTTTCACAGCAAATTCAGTGAAATAATTTCACTGCTGTGATAAACGGCACCGGAGAAATATTTGCAACATCTTCACAGCAGAACTAATGCTTTTGACTTCCACTGTATCTTGATTTCAGGAGCTAACTAATTGTCTAAACCTGATATAAGAAATAACTCACACTCGCAGGAACTCTACATCTGAAAGGCTTTTATAATCTTAGATAAACTTTCCCAACCTACATCAGGAAGGCATGTCTAAAGACACAGCCCACCGAACTAAATGGCTGTCTTTCAGGGAGGGAGAAAGAGAGAGAGAGATGAATCTAGGGCACTATTATCTGGCCTCTTTTTCCAAGCAGAAGCAGAGATTTGCGGACAGCGAGCTGGAGTGAAGAGATAGCGTTTTGCCTGTGTGACGTTTACCTGAGTTAGTAAACCAAACCAAAGCAAGTCAACTCAAGGACAAAGACGCCTTCAAAACTACGGCACAAACTCAAAGCTTGATTATATTCGAAAGCCGCCATGTTGGAGGACAAGAAGACCAAGGTGAAGATAACCTTTCTGGTTATCCTGGTGGGCATTTCGTCCATGCTGGCGGCGGTGGTGACGGATCATTGGGCGGTTTTGAGTCCCAGGGTGGAGCGTCTCAATACTACCTGTGAAGCGGCTCACTTTGGACTCTGGAGGCTTTGTAAAAAGAGTATTTTCATTGTGGAGGAAGACCCTCAGGGCAAAGGCTGTGGCCCTATCAGCCTGCCAGGAGGTAAGGAAGGTCTCATTTATTTCTCGTGACTGTCTTTAACATGCTTTGTTGTTCAAAGTTGGCCTGGAAGACAAATCGTTTCTAAACGATGGAATGGAGTGGTAGTCTATGATCTAGTGGTAGTGGTAGTACGGATTTGGGTGGGCAGCTATTGTAGCCTTAAATTTGGGTGGGGGTCTGTTCATATTGGGGTGAGAGGCTATTCTAACCAAAATTTGGGTGGGAGCCTGTACTGATTAGCGGGAGTCTGAAGTTCTTTTGGTTACTTAAAGGGTCTATAGTTGCTTTAAGGGTCTATTTTAATTGCATTGTGTTTGAAACCCCTAGTGAGGTCACTGATCTGGCTGCCATTGAGTTAAACAGGTGTTGATTTGCTGTTTGTGATGTCATGGGATTTGTTAAACTCTGTTATGTATTAAAATATTCCTGAACAATTCTGTATTAATGGAAGACAGAGGAGATGTATCTACCTGTGGGAAACAGGAAAAAAAGACACTTGACTGTTCTTTAAGCTACTCTAGGGACGGATCAGCCTCATTTCATTCCTGCACCCAAGCCTGTGAGGTCAAATAGACTGTGGAGAAGAATGAAGGATGAAAAGTGAATTAATTTCACTAGTATGACAGAAGAAACTGATTAAAACAGCACTGGATATCTGCTTTGTTGCTCCTGGCAATTACACTGTCAAAAAAATGATCTTATTAAGAGTTTCTGTCTTGTTTCTAGTCCAAATATCTAAAAATTCTTACATCAAGAAGCATTTTCTAGACAAGCAAAATAATCTGCCAATGTGTTCTTGTTTTCGCTTTGATATAAGATTATTCTTTCTTAAACCATTGGCAGATTATTTTTCATGTTTTCAAGAGTTCACACTGAGCTGATGATTGATTATAAAGCTTGTTTGGCATGGTGTCCCGGGAGAGAGCCCTGAGCTCATAATATCCTCGAGTCCGGGGCTCCCTCCTGTTTGCCAGGCGAGAGGGGAGTTTGAGCTGAGGTAGATCTGGAGAACTCCCCTGCTGTAGTAGCTAATGAACAGATAGTGATCGCTCTTAAGAGATAACTACTTACTAGGAGCATGTCTATGGTGCTGATTTGGATTAGTCAATTAACTTAAGTTGCATGTATTTGGACGGTGGGAGGAAACCGGGGAACCCGGAGGAAACCCACGTGAGCATGGGGAGAACGTGTAAACTCCATGCAGAAACGTCGGCTGGCTTGGTAAGGACTAGAACCAGTGATGTTCTTGCTGTGAGGCAACAGTGCTAACCAATGGGCCACCGTGCCACCCATCTAGGAAAGGAGGAGGAGTAGGGGTGGAAGGGGGGATTCTTCAAAACGAAGATGGCTGTGATATGAAACTGAGGGTATTTATAGTGGCTTAGGAATCGTCTGATTGGTGAATCATAGATTGAATAATGTGGGGCCGGCAATCATAAGCACGTGATCCTCTCGAAATTAGTTTATAAATAAACTACACTAAGTAAAAACTCACTTAATTCTGACAAATTATTTCAGAAAAAGAGTATTACTTATGTACAAAATGATCTATAAATGTGTAGATATTCAGACTAGTAACAACACAAAAACTAAAGCAAGAAAAGCCTTTTTTGCGGTGTACCCATGAACTGTGCAATGCAAACATCAACATTTAAAGAGACAGTTCACCCCAAAATTAACCATTTAGGCCCAATCACAATTCTACCCCTTACCCCAACCCCTCATTTCAAACCCCTCACTTCATCTGAAGTGTTCGGGTGTCCCAATTTTCTTCATCTCGAAGGCGTAGGGCTATAGGGAAAGACTAGGCCCCAAAACCGAAATTTTCCAGGACCACACTAGAAACCAAGGGGGATGAAAATTTCCCACTATACAATGGCAACATGGCTGCACATACGAGTCAGGAGATGCACAAATTAGTATCTTTTGGTATTATTAAGAATTTTTACAACAAACAAGCACATGTTTTAACACATAGGTCTCAAACTCCTGGAGGGTCGCAGCTCTGCACAGATTTGCTCCAACCCTAATCAAAGACAGCTGATCCAAATAATCAATTCAACCGAGTCTCGAACACCTTGATTATTTGGATCAGCTGTCTTTGATTAGGATTGGAGCAAAACTGTGCAGAGCTGCGGCCCTCCAGAGTTTGAGACCCATGCTTTAATACATTCATAATGGTGTTTTACAGTCATGCTTTAAAAAAATGTCTAAAAAACCCCAGCAAAATACTGTTGTCTATAATCTATAATAATGACTCCTTTATTGCAGTCCTACACGCAACATACTTTCACATCTGTCACTCGATGACACTGGAATACCCTGTCAGAAAAGTCTAGTGGCTGTCAATGAGCGTTTTACAGTGTCTGCTAGAAGGCTAATGTTGTTTTCTTGTGTTGACATAGATGAAAGTGGCCATGGTGTAAATACACAGTATAGTTACGAGCTTATTGCCACATTATATCGTTATCCCGGAGATAAAGAACGATAAATAATGCAAGCTAGCTCTCTGCAGCTTTCTCATGTTCACCCACTGAAGCTAAGCAGGGCTGCGCCTGGTCAGTACCTGGATGGGAGGCCACATGGGAAAGCTAGGTCACTGCTGGAAGTGGTGTTAGTGAGACCAGCAGGAGGCGCTCAACCTGTGGTCTAATGGGGATTCTATACTGCTCAGTGAGCGCCGTCTTTCAGATGAGATGTTAAACCTCCTGAGATGTCCTTCGAAAAAAGAGTAGGAGCTTAACCGTGAAATTATTATTATCATTGTTACAGCAGTCGCCATTGTCAATCTCATTTGAGGTAAGAGTTTGCGATGACATGATGACGTGTTTGTTGTAGTGCTGTCCCATTTGTTAGGGGTAAATTTGAAGCTGTAGGGGTATAATAAACAAAACAGAACTGGGATCGAGCATTTCTTCTCACAAGTCATTGTAAACATTGACAAGTTTTCTTCTTCTGTTCAACACTAAACAAGATATTTGGAAGAACATTAAAAAAGCAGCCTTTCACATCAATATTAGGAACCAAAAATTAGTAGTTTTCCCCATCATTCTTCAAGATATCTTCCTTTGTTTGGTTTGGAACAAGTGAAGGATGAGTAAATGACGACAGAGTGTTCATTTTATGATGACCTGTGCCTCTAAGTCTTGAGAAAGGCAGGTAACAGATTGAACGTTATACAAAATGACCATAGTATTGAGTGGACGGATGGAGAAACGGCACAGAAACAAGTGGAGTAAACAGGTAATTGGACCCAGACGGATGCGGAGTGCAGTGAGACCAGCATCCTCTATTTGTCACACTTCAGGGAGACCTGTGGGCATAAACAAAGACATCACTCTCACCATCTGCTCCTGTGAATGCCTGGAGCTCCTCCTTAAGCATAGCCCCAGGTCTTACTATCAGCTGGGGATGCTTAAGACAGCGGCCTACAGTTCCAGTTGGTTTAAACCTTAATTATCTCTCATGGCTACTTATTGGCTTACATAATTGGCTAAGACAGGGAACTTTAAGCCATCATTTAGCATGTATCCTCAGCTTCAGGCGCCATTTGTGCCAGTAGCTATGTTCCCATCCTCCTTTTTTATGCACATTTTGGAATATCTCAACGTAAGTTGCTTAATGAAAACTCCTAGAGTGCAAATATGTATAAAATATGTATAAAAAATGGAAAAAATGAGCATGAACTCAGATGGAAACACATTTAGTGATTAACTCCACTCTGCGTAATGTGATTAAGTTGTTCTCAGATGATGATCAGATGTAAATATGTGTGATGGGATGCATTAATGGACCAAGCAGGGATTCCAGCACATTGTAAATCATCTGAAATGTTGTTATGCTCATTTCTAAAAGGCCTCAGCCGTCAGTATGTCATCACAGTGCTTCAGTATTATTATTATTCCCTCCAGAACTGTCTTGAGCATCTGTGTGCGCTCCCAAAGAGCGTCTCACGGCTCCAAAAGCCACCACATTGCGCTCATTGCGTTTCGTCTTGGTCTTCTGAGGCGCAACTCATATTAGAGAAGAAAAAACAGCACAGTGGTTTCTCCTAACGCAGTAAACAACATTCTTCTGGCTGATATTTGCCTTGATAAATGCCTTGTTGAGGTCAGAGGAGAATGGCCAGACTGGTTCCAGAGGATAGAGAGGCAACAGTAACTCAAATAAGCACTGGTTACAACCGAGGTCTGCAGAAGAGCATCTCTGAACACACAACACGTCCAACCTTGAGGCGGATGGGCTACAGCATGACACGACACAGCACCAGCACTGTTTTTTTACCAACGTCCAGCATGACTTTGCTCAAACCAAACCCCAGCAGCTCTCACTTCAAAATCATTAGGAGACAAGCAGTTCAATCAGGCGGAGGATTGCGGTCTCGCCAGACGCCGCCTGATATTCCTGCCCCAGTGGGAGATTTTGTGCTAGAAAGGGTTGGAAAGCACCTAACCCTGAGGCTCAGACACCTCACAGAGCGTCCCTTGAGATGAAGACTGGCCCAGTTCACATCAGTACTGCTAACACCATGGCCTGGGGAGCGCTTAGATTTGGACAGCCTCTTGAACCGCACAGAAGGAGCATTTACACACTTATATTCCTGCTCGCTCAACCAATATTGGCTTCAGTCCCAGACCCGCTCCTCACAGAAGGAAGGGAAGATCTACACTGCAAAAAATGCGTACTGTAGAGTTTTTGTCTTGTTTTTTTTGTCCAAATATCTAAAACTTCTTAAATCAAGAAGCATTTTCTAAACAAGCAAAACATATCATCACGTTTTTGGAGAAAATATGCCAAAACTAAGTGTTTTTCCAGAAAACAAGCTTGATAATCTCCCAAAAATAATGTTGTTTCGCTTTGAAATGAGATTGCTTGTCTAGAAAATGTTTTTGATTTAGTTGTGTTTATATATTTGGACTTAAATCTACTTTTTTTTGCATTGAATTTCTAAACTAAACTGCTTCATTAATATAAAATAAAATAATAATAAAAATATACAGCCAGCAGTTTTACATGCTTTATCATGCGCTCACTAAAATATCCACAGCCTCATGCATGTCAACATTACACTGTGCATGTGTACGAGAGACATCTATGTAATGTAATGTGTGCCTATACAGTGCATTTATCGTGTATGGTCACACCCAAAGCACTTCTCAATCAAGAGGTGGTGGGGGGGGGGGGGGGGGCAGGGGTTGGAGGGGGGGGCTGGCTCTCCACACCACCACCAGTATGCAGCATCCACTTGGATGATGCGACGGCAGCCACAGGACAATGGCGACAGTGCGCTCACCACACACCAGCTATTGGTGGAGTGGAGGGACAGTGATAGAGCCAATTCGGTGGATGGGGATGATGATTGGGAGGCCATGATGGGTAAGGGTTGATGGAGGAAATTTGGCCAGGACACTGGAGTTACACTCCTACTCTTTACCAGAAGTGCTACGAGATTTTTAAAGACCACAGAGAGTCAAGACCTCAGTTCAACATCTCATCCGAAAGACAGCACTCACTGACAGTATAGTGTCCACTTCACTATACTGGGGCATTAGGACTCACACAGACCACAGGTTGAACGACCCCTGCTGGCCTCACTAACACTACTTAGTAACCGTCTAGGGATGCAGGGGGATATGGCTGTGGCCATTCTGAATACGATTGAGGTTTTAAGCATTTATATGGTCACTATTTACAGTTGGATAGCATTAGAAAATGAATAACCCACACTTTCCAATCGATTAAGGTGTTTGCATTAATGCTTTTGAATTCCCATTAAATTATGAAATATTATTTATTATTATAGATTATTAAATATTAATTCCCATTTAGGCACATGTAAACATAGCCCATGTGTGCATTTGTGAAGATCCAGTGTGGATTTTCTCGAAAAAAAAAAAAGTTTTTCAATCAGCATGAGGATGATGGCAGAAATGTTTCGATTTTATTTTTTGGATGAGCTTGTCAGCCAGCGCACAAATAGACTGCAAAAAACACTTTGCTTACTAAGAGTTTTTGCCTCATTTCTAGTCCAAATATCTACAAATTCTTAAATCGAGAAGCATTTACTAAAATAAAAACTATTGTTTTGTTTTCCGAAATAATGAGTCAAAATTAAGTGAGATTTTCCTTAAAACAAACTACTTAATTAGCCAATGGGGGAAGCAAAATATTCTTAGTTCAAAGCAAAAACTAAATTATAATTCTTACTCCATTGGTAGATTATTTTGCTTGTTTTATGGGAAAAAAAATCTGCCAATGGGGTAAGCAAAATAAAGCAGCTAATTAGCTTACTCCTCAACATTTTTTATTTTTTCAGAGACCCTCCTCCACCCCAGCTCCACCTGTGTTTGGATTTATTATGGGGGTTACATGTATATTTATGTTCACAGCAGCAGCGTGTTATATCTCAGACTGCATGTGTGTGAATATACTGGCAGTAACAAGTCTTGATAGTTGCTCTGTCGTAACAATAAAAGCAGCAGCAGCAGCATAGCAGATCTATTCCACCAAGACCAAACACATCAACATCACCATACACAGTTGAAGTCAATATGATTCACGCACCTGTAGAATTATTTTTCATTTTCAAGTATTTCCCAAATGATGCTGTACAGGTTCAGGAATTTCTCACAGTATTTCCTATAATATTGTTTCTTCTGGAGAAAGTCTTATTTGTTTTATTTCGGCTAGAATAAAAGCAGTTTTTAATTGTTTTAAAGCCATTTTAAGGTCAATATTATTCGCCCCCTTCAGCAATATTAGTTTTGGATTGTCTCCAGAATAAACCACTGTTATACAATGACTTGCCTAATTACCCTAACTTTACCCTAATTACCCTAGTTAAGCCTTTAAATGTCACTTTAAGCTAAATACTAGTGTCTTGAAGGATATCTAGGCTAATATTATGTGCTGACATCATGACAAAGAGAAAATAAATCAGATTTTAGATTATATATATTATATTATGATTATAAATGTGCTGAAAAAACTTCTCTCCTTTAAACAGAAATTGGGGGGGGGGGGGGGGAATACAGGAGGGCGAATATCTCTGACTTCAACTGTACGGGTTCATTATCATACAAAATCTCTAAGAGAGTTATCATGACAGAGGTACCTTTGTCTTTAGCTCGGCCTGTCAGCTAAACTTCTGCAAAGGCATGGAGGCCCTGGAGGAGGCCACTTCCCTAGTGTGACCCAGATAAGAGCACCCTTTGAGGGTTATCTGCTTTAAATGTGTCCTCCTCTCTCATTGACCCAGAATCTAACGGTCACTGCAAGTGGACAAAAGAGGACACCTCTGTTCTCCTGAGCTACTGCTCCACATTTACAGACATAACAGCACAGCCACCTTAAAGGGACAGTTCAACCAAAAAAGGAAAGTGCGCTATTACATACAAATGTCAACATTGCTATGAAAAAACTAGGCTTCAACCAAAATAGCGTCTATGCTGACATGATCTTCAGCAGCTCAAACACTCTAATGGCTAATGGACAGACGGCTGCATCTCACTCAGGGCTGCTGTTTATGCTAATGAGGGAGAGATGGGCACTAGTAGGCGGGACTTTCCACATCTGATGACATCATACAAAAGGAGAATGTCAATCAAAGTGTTTCTGCAGACTGTTTTCAAGTGTGATTATAAACAATAGAATTAATTCATGTTTACTATTAGATGCTGGATATATTCACACACTGTTGAGAAACACTGGCCTAAATGATGAGAGAATTTTCATTTTTGCGTGAACTATCTCTTTAACAGAGCCTCAAAAACCCTCATGCTGAAGTCAACTTGTCGAGAGCAGTGGTTTGTTTGCGTGGGCCAAGAAAAGGTGGGGGTTTAATCAAGATGTAAAAAACTAATATGACAGCCACGGCAACCCAGCAATCGACCTCCTCCCTGAAATAAGTGCTTCCATTAACAAACCTGTGAGGTCAATGATACGCCCCGAATCGTTATTTTTGGCTCCTCATTTCGCTTGGCACTGCCACTGAACTAAAAAGACTCATGCTGTTCTTTTTGAGCTTTAGGGACAATTATGATGAATAAAATAATAAATGCAGAAATCTGCCTCAACGCACTGCCGAAACTGCTTTTCTTAAACTTCCTAAATCAGGATGCATTTGTCCATGCCTAAAATGGTCAAACAAATTTTATATTTTCTCCACTTTCAGTTTTAACCATCATTTCTAAAAATTACAAAAATTAATCCTTCGTGGCAGAGATTCAACAAGCTACTGGAAATATTCCTCAGAGATTTTGCTCCATATTGACATGATATGAGTACAGTGAACTCATTGTCATTGTCATGAAACCAATCTGAGATGATTGGCACTTGACATGGCGGGTTATCCAGCTGGAAGTAGCCATCAGAAGATGGAGACACTGTGGTCATAAAGGGATGGAGATGGTCAGCAACAATCCTCAGGTAGGCTGTGGCGTTAATACGATACTCAATTGGTACTAATGGACCCAAAGTGTGCCAAGAAAATATCCCCCACACCATTACACCACTACCAGCAGCCTGAACCATTGATACAAGGCAGGATGTCGCAGCATTGAATATTTTTTTGGTATTTCTTGGATATTGGATATTTTTCAGACCATTCTCTGTAAACCCTAGAGATGGTTGTGCGTAAAAATCCCAGTAGATCAGCAGTTTCTGAAATACTCAGACCAGCCCGTCTTGCACCAACAACCATGCCACATTCAAAGTCATTTAAATCCCTTCTTTCCCATTCTGATGCTCAGTTTGAACTGCAGCAGATCGTCTTGATCATGTCTACATGCTTAAATGCATTGAGTTGCTGCCATGTGATTGGTTGATTAGAAGTTTGCGTTAACGGGCAGTTGGACAGGTATACCTAATAAAGTGGCCAGTGAGTGTAAATAGTTTATTTTTTGCATGTTTGTCACACTTTAATATCTCAGCTCATACAAGTAAACACATCAAGAAGTTTTGAAATGAAGGTTTTTAATATAAGGAGAAAACATAATCCAAAACTACATAGCCCTGTGTGAAAAAGTGTTTGCCCCCTAAACCTAATAACTGGCTTTTCCACTCTTAGCAGCAACAACTGCAATCAATCGTTTTGCAATGAGTCTGTTACAGCACTGAACCACCTTTTTAGGGTCATGCATCTCAATAGGATTCAGGTCAGGACTTTGACTAGGCCACTCTAAAAGTTTTCATTTTGTTTTTCTTCAGCCATGCAGAACTGGACTTGCTGGTGTGCTTAATAAATAAAAATAAATAAATAAAAAAAAGAGAGGTGGGGGGTTGCAATATCCTAGCCTTAATTACTATTTTGTCTCATTGCACATTTGCTAGCATTATGGGTCACAGTTTCCCCATTTATCAAAATAAATACCAATCCCTCCATGTAAACTGTAGGAGAGTTTTTCAAAAGCTGCAACTCGTCCTAACTCTGAGATCCACTCGAAGATCAGAGGTCTACTGGAAGATTTCCAGTTTTTAATAATCACCCATCTGCCTAGCATGATACAGCTCTGTATCCACTGTGATTCAGCTTTATTCATGTGGCTTAAGGGATAGGGGTCACCTTTTCATGCACCTCTTTCATGCATTCATGCACCTCTCTCCAAAAATATTGGACTGCTGGGCATTGCCATAATACATGAAATAGTATCTAGCTAGCATCGCCAGCATTCTGGATTGTTTTTGAAACCTGCTCTGAACAATCTCTTAGGAGTCCAGTAAAATCTATGTAAAATTTTAAACTGTATAAGATGTGTTTTAACATCTCTAGACGTTAATTTTAAATTCCCTGCAATTTTTCCCCAGTTCTCATCTTCAAAAGTGCATCCCAAATCTTTTTCCCATATTATCTTGACTGCAGAACTAATATTTTGACTCGTTTGACTAATGAGTAATGCATAATATTTAGAAGCTTCAAGGCCGGTAGCTATAATATTGCAATGATTCGCCTTTTTAAGGTCATGCCACAGCATCTCAATAGGATTCAGCTCAGGACTTTGACTAGGCCACTCCAAAGTCCTCATTTTGTTTTATTCTTAAGCCATTCAGAAGTGGACTTGCTGTATAGTACACAGCAGAATTCATGGTTTCATATATCACAGCAAGTTTTCCTGGTCCTGAGGCAGTAAAACAGCACCAGACCATCACACTACCTCCAACACATTTTACTGTTGGTATAATGCTCTTATTCTTAAATGCGGTGTTACTTTTACGCCACACATAATGGGACACACACCTTCCAAAAAAGTGAAATTTTGTCTCTCGAGTATTTTCGTAAATGTTTTGGGCATTATTAACGTTTTCTGGCAAAACTGAGACCAGCATTTATGCTCTTTTTGCTCAGCAGGGGTTTTTGTCTCTTTCTTATGGTGGAGTCATGAACACTCACCTTAACTGAGGCAAGTGAGGCCTGCAGTTCTTTGGATGTTGTTGTGGGGTGTTTTTGAAAATTGTGAAATTTTAGTCGGTCGGCCACTCCTGGGAAGTTCTCGACTATTCTATAATTTTGACATTTGTAGACATTAGCTATGTTTCCATCCACCTATTTTTATGCTCATTTTGAATATGCACATAAAAAATGGTTGATGGAAGTTGATGAAGTTGATGAAGTTTTGAAAATGTGCCGTATGTGCATAACTGAGTAGGATAAGCTTTTTGTTCGATAAGAAAAGATGCGCGTAAACTATGATGGAAACACTTTTACCGAACAAATTCCAGTATGTGTATTAAAAAAATGATGTGATTTTGTTAAGAGATCATGTTATTGTTAAGAGATCATGTGATGATTAAAAGGTGTGTGAATGGACAAACCTGCCGGCTGAGCGCATTGCGAAAAACATCTGAAATGTTGTTTTGGTCATTCTAAAACGCCTCAAACATTTCAGTATTAGCGTTGTTATATTATTAATGACCTGCAGAATAGTCAAGAGCGTCTGTGCTCCGTGTCTCATGTCTTCAAACGCCACCACATGACCATTGTGTGTCAGCATCGTCTTCAGAGACGCAAGTCATTTATTAAATAAAGAAAAGATTCACGCAGCGTCTCCTACCGCAGCAAATTCAGTTTTTCTATTTGATATTTGGCACCGGTTAATCAGGAAGTGACGATTTTGCTTTCTTTGACTCACTGGATAAAAACACTGCTTTATTCGCGCGTCTTTTATGCGATATTCCAGTTTTGCGTATAAATTTAATTGACATTTTTGGATGGAAGCAAAGCTATAGATTCTCTTTCTCATTTGTTTTTGAATTTGTTTGGATCTCGGCATGATGTCTAGATTTTGAGGATCTTTTGGTCTACTTTACTTTGTCAGGTGGGTCCTATTTAAGTGATTAATAGGTAAATATTAAGTGAGTTTTTCCCTAAAACAGGCAAAATAATCTTCCAATGGGGAGACAAAATAATCTTAAATCAGAAGGAAAAACTAGTTTATTCTATTTATCCCAATGGCAGATTATTTTGCTTGTTTTAAGGAAAAATCACTGGATTTTGACTCACTATTTCTTAAAACATGACTATATTTTTGCTTGCTTTCATAATTGTTATATATTTGGACCAGAAAAAATTTACGAAAGGCATTTTTGCTGTTTTTGGCTCGATGATAATCATTTAAAATAATCCCAATTCAATAATCGTGATCATGTTTTATTTGTCCTCCATATTCAAGCAGCCCTACTTGAAACACAATTAAATCCAGCCTCACATCGTGGGATGAAGCTGCTGAAGTGCTAACACATGGCTATTTTTCTGCTTAGACAACCGACCACAACCTGACCCAAGTATTAGCCCACACATTACGGCCGGAGACCCTCTGAGGGCCTGTGATGGGGGGAATGGTCAAATAAACAGAGTAAATCACAGTAAAGCATCATGGTGCGATGCATCCCATCCCCTCGCAGTCAGTCTGCCTTTACTAATAAAGCTAAGACCAGCCTGTTGCTAGGTAACCTACACATAGACCTCCCCAACCCCCAACTCATGAGTCCGGCGTAACAAAAAAATAAATAAAAAAACATCTCCGTTCCCTATCTCACGGGGGTTGCAGAGCTTGCTTTATGAGTTTAATCTAAAGAAGAGCTTCCTACAGCGTGGACGCTTGTAAAATGTGACCTGTGCTGAGATACGAGACTTGCTTCGCAATTTTGTGGAGCGGTAATCTGAAAAAAAGCTCATTTCTGTTAATTTCCCCAAAGGGGGGAGTGTTGTGCAACACAAGGTGCTGTTCTGTCATGTTAGGGAGGGAGAAATAATGGTAGGAAACGCAGCTTGTTACATTTCATCAGCTAATTTAGCCCCCCCAAAAAACAAACAAAACAGAGGTACATAATAGATCATGTGCAGCGTTCTTATCTTATTACAGGATCTTACCATCAAGAAAGTGTGCACTTTGTAAATGCATGCCCATATAGAAATCTGACACATGCAAATATATGCAAATTACATATATGAGATGCAACATTTCATATATGCAACATATATTTGAAATATTGCAAAAATAGCTTCTTGCATTTATAATTTTCCAACGTTTGGATTACAAATATGTACAAAAATGTTCACAGTATTCCCTCTAATATTTTTTCTTCTGGAGAAAGTCTTGTTTGTTTTATTTCAGCTAGAATAAAAGCAGTTTTTAATGTTTTTTAAAGCATGTTAAGGTCAATATTATTATAATTAACCCAATGAAGCCTTTAAATGTCACTTTAAGCTGAATACTAGTGTCTTGAATAATATCTAGTCTAATATTATTTACTGTCATCATGGCAAAGATATAAGAAATGTTATTAGAAATGAGTTATTAAAACTATTATGATTAGAAATGTGTTGAAAAAAATCTAACTGAAATAGGGGAAAAATATAAAAGATTATTATAAATGAAATATTAAAATTTGACAGAAGGGCTAATAATTCTGACTATGTCAATTCCAAATATCTATATGTATGAGTTATTTCAAGCAAATGATGGGTGTAATACAGACTAAACCAACTGCTAAACCAATTTATGAGACCAAATGTTACCCAATGTTTGGGTTTGACAATATTTTTTAGCCAATTTGGGTTCAAATAACCCAGCATTTCTTATACACTCATTGGCCACTTTATTAGGTACACCTGTCCAACTGTTTGTTAACACAAATTTCTAATCAGCCAATCACATGGCAGCAGCTCAATGCATTTAGGCATGTAGACATGATCAAGACGATCTGCTGCAGTTCAGACTGAGCATCAGAATGGGGAAGAAAGGGGATTTAAGTGACTTTGAACGTGGCATGTTTGTTGGTGCTAGACGGGCTGGTCTGAGTGTTTCAGAAACTGCTGATCTACTGGGATTTTCACGCACAACCATCTTTAGGGTTTACAGAGAATGGTCCGACAAAAAGGAAATATCCAGTGAGCGGCAGTTCTGTGGGCGCAAATGCCTTGTTGATGCCAGAGGTCAGAGGAGAATGGCCAGACTGGTTCCAGCTGATAGAAAGGCAACAGTAACTCAAATAAACACTCGTTACAACCGAGGTCTGCAGAAGAGCATCTCTGAACACACAACACGTCCAACCTTGAGGCGGATGGGCTACAGCAGCAGAAGACCACACCGGGTGCCGCTCCTGTCAGCTAAGAACAGGAAACCTACAGACCTACAGACTGCAGCTCTGCACAAGTAGTCTGGCCAGAGGAGAAATGGTCGTGTCCAACTGAGTCTGGTTTCTCTCAAGGTTTTTTCCTTCACTTTGGTCAATTGGTGAAGTTTGTTCCTCCATTGCCGCCACTGGTTTGTTGGTTTGGGATTTGTGGAGCTGCGCATCGATGGATTTGCTCTTCAGTGTTTGGACTCTCAGCAGTGAAAATGAAACCACACTGAACTGAACCGAACGTCAACTCTGAAAACTGGACAGACACAGTTTCAGTCTACTAGAACTTCAGTGTTAAGCTGCTTTGACACAATCTACAGTGTAAGAAGCGCTAGAGAAAGAAATATGACTTGAATTGAAACTGAGGTTACAATTAGCACAGGCTCACCAAAATTAAACAATAGAAGATTGGAAAACGTTGCCTAGTCTGATGAGTATATCATATATAATTTTCCTATATGGGTATAATTGAGAATTCATGATTCACTGGACACACACACACACACACACGCTCATTGGTAGTTTGTTTGCATGGTAACAACACCTGCAGCTACAATCACTGTTTCCATCTTGTTTTGCAGTCAAGAACTGCTCCTACTTCAAGCACTTCACATCAGGGGAAGAGGCTGAAGTTTTTGAAGTCAAGACTCAGAAAGGTAAGTTTCCCCCCGCTTTGAAAGCACATGAGGACAGAGCAAAGGTTTACACTTAACCGAGCAGACTTTTTTAAGGACTAATGATCTGCTGGCTAACTAGCTTGATCTTTAAAACTGAGCAATCAAATATATACCTACATTATATTCATATTTTAGTATATTATTATAGTAAATGTTACATTATTTATTTTGTTTGACTAAATTATTGATTTATTTTAGGTTTATTTACATGTTTATTATAATTTTTTATCACTATTATTAATTTTCCTTCAACTTAGTCCCTTTATTAATCTGGGGTCACCACAGCTAACTTATCCAGCAAATGTTTTACACAGCGGAGGCCCTTCCAGCTGCAACCCAGCACTGGGAAACCTCCACACATACACTACAGACGATTTAGCTTCTTTCTTTATTACTTTACAATGTCATTGTACATCAGTTTCAATGTTATAAATCCTCTCACGTGTTTCACAATTCAGGAATGACTTCATCCACCTTGCTAATTCCGATTATCTGGCTAATCAGTCTGACCTCCAGACTAATGTTGCGTTTAACATGTCATTAATTAGTAATACAGACAGATCAATAGTGTGAATGACTATTGACGTTTTAGGATGTGGCCGAGGAAGCGTTGGCGCTCTGCTTTCACGACTCGTTGCCTTCAGCACTTTATCAAATCCAGATAAGGCTTTATTCCTCTTTAACTCAATGGCCGAGCTCGAGCGTGAAATAGCCATGATGTGCTTTGCTCAAGTAGGCAGAAAATGCAATGCCAGTGGCCATATTTGGTTGCCAGATTCGTGATTTTCAGATTGCACTGTTTGTGATCAGGGTCTCTAGCGATGCAGGTTTTGTTTTAAAGGTACGTTTTTGACGGTAATAAAGCAAAAAAAAATACTATAATATGTTTGCAGATATTTCAGAAACATGCTGAGCCTGCTTGTTGATCTGAAAAACAATGCTGAAGTCAGATATTCTGCTTTTGGAAATATGCGTTCGCCATCAGAATGTTTTGATCTCTATAACCAGCCCACTGCCAGTTTAACAAAAAATATAAGATTAATAAATCAAATCAATTAAATCAATAAGAAAAAAACATAATGACATAAATGATATATTTGGACTGTGGGGGAAACCGGAGCACCCAGAGGAAACCCACTCCCAACACGGTGAGAACATGCAAACTCCACACAGATACGCCAACTGAGGCTCAAACCAGCGACCTTCTTGCTATAAGGCGACAGTGCTAGCCATTGAGCCACCCTGTCGCCCAGGCCCGAATTAAGAATTCAGAGGCCCCTGGGCACATTGTCTTGTTGGGCCCCCTACCCGGCCGCACCCCTATAGTTGAATTAAAAAATAAGAATAATATAATATTTTTAATAAAACAAATCTAGTCGGTGCAATAGCTGAGTGGTTAGAGCGCCAACATATGGTGCAGTAGCACATCAGGGTGTCCTGAGTTTGAATCCCAGCTTGAGGACATTTCCCTACCCCCGTTCTCTCTCCAACTTCGCTACCTGTCTCAATACTGTCCTATCTAATAAAGGCCAAAAATAAATGGTTTAAAAAATAAAATGAATCTATAATGTATTGCCCGCATTTTAAAAATAAATGATATGTGGTACACAGTGGTGTAGTCCTAAATAAAAGGTGGTGTACTATTACCCACCCAACCCGCCCATGCTATTTTATAATTTTACCTGAACGTTTCAGCGAGACATCATTCAGACTTTGAAAAACTCACGAAATTTTCTCACAGCTGCTGTGGTCGTCAGGGGCAGGGAATGGTGCAAAATATGAACAAAAATGCACCAATTGCAACAAATTAAGATGAGAGTTAAAAAAAGCACTTGGTATACAGTTAAGGGATGCGAATACACGTAATTAGGGAAGTCTAATCAGCAAAACAAGTGAGTATACTGAGGGTATACGCTATTATTGATCCTCAGAAGTCGTAATACCCAAAGATCCAGTGGAAAAAAGTAGGCATACTGAGTATACGTGCGTATAGCCCCAACTACACCGCTGGTAGTACATATGTTTATAGTCTACACAGATTTTACTCTTTTTTTTATAGCATTTAAAGCACACTTTCATTAAAAAATACTATTAAGATTAGTGAAATTTAATGCTTTAGAATACTTGATTAAGTCCACTGAAGCAGTGCTAAAGATATATATTTTAAAGGGTATTCATTGTAAATACAAATTAGTTATATTAACATTTAACACCAGGTGGAAAATAACTGTTTATATATTTAGATGCTGTTTATACACATATGAAATAGGCTAAAGCTTACCCATGAGCCACTTGTGACTTTACATCACATTTCATTATTTTAATTTTTAAACAAAAATATTTCCTTCCTATTAAAAATAAATGTATATTCAATCTGATATGTAATGGGAGAAAAATATGAGTTCATAAGACGCTGGATTCGAACCAGTTGATGACAGATTGTGTCAACACATGTTGCCATGCGCTTTACGAGCTGCGCCACTCAAGCTGCTGTCAACTGCACTCTTTAGTTATGTTGTCTCTGTCCATCATACAGTGATATGTGGAAAATTGCTCAAATAGCTTATTCCAATGAGGTGCGCTATTTGCACCCATGTAGACACTCCAAAATCTGCATTTCCCCCTCCCAATGCAGGGGCCCAAAGTGCGCACGGGCCCCTATGCCTGTTCCCATAATGCCCATTGGTTAATCCGGCCTTGCTGTCGCCCCAATATTTACATTATCTATTATTTTAATGATCAATATTTAAGATATAAGTCAGAGAAAACTATTTCTCACTATTAAAGAGCTAACCCCCTCATATATATTTGTTTTGACGTCCTTCAGTGGTGATGGATCCTTTTCTCAAAACTATTATGATGTGTTTAATGCTCTTCAGCATCTAAAAATCCTTGAAAGTTTTTAATATTTAGATTTTTTTTTTTAAATGTATGTACATTAATGTCTATTTATGTATCTATTATATCATCTTTGATATCAAATTATACCATCATATCAAATTACAAAAAACGAGGCTTTTCTAACAGTGTCTATGGGGGTGGCACCATAAATTTGACATTATTCTGCCGTTATCAGTCTCACACTATTGTTTTCCTCTTTCTGAAGTCTTGATAACACAATCTTAGAGTTTTTCTATGATTATTTCAGCAAATAGGATTGTAAATAACATGATTTGTTGTACTCTCCTATTCACTGCGCTCTAAGTTCACCAACTATCTGCTGCTGAGAAACATGTACATGTGAAAAGGCTCCAATTAATATGGTTTATCCCCTGCAAACCACCCTGTAATTCGCACCCAGATAATAATGCTGATTTCCCTTTGTCAGAGTACAACATCTCAGCTGCTGCTATCGCCATCTTCAGCTTGGCCTTCATGACTCTGGGCAGCCTCTGCCTGCTGGGAGCCTTTGGGAAGGGCAGAGATTACTTGTTGAGACCTGCCGGCATGTTCTTCGCTTTTGCAGGTAAGCACAAAGTTAAAGTCAGCATGAACCAGAAGCTGCGACTGTTTTTGTTTACGTATTGTAAAGCAATTCCTAGAGAAACAGAATATTAAATTAGAAAACAGTAGGCGTGGCTTGTTTTTTCTACTGCGAGCTGATTGGATAGTAAAGTTGGGGTTTCATTCAGAAAGATGTGGATGAGGGTTTAGGGAGAGTTATTACAGCTTAACAGACTCCTCCTCCTCACCATTTCTGTTCGTTGTCTAAACTGACAGCTGAAGGGGCGTGGCTAAGTATGCTAGCCACACCCAATACCTCAAACTGACTTAATCTGAGAACTGAAAACAAACAGGAAGTGCAATTTTCAGATTGCAATTTTAGATCACAAGGGCAAACTATTTTTTTTTGTCTTAATAACATGCACAGATGAATCGTTAACGCCACAAAACTAGCAATGTGAGCTAACACTATCAATATGGTTAGTTTCGATTTCACGTGTACTTTAAAATGGTGTCATTTTTTGACCCTTAAGTCAAGTTGCAGCGCATTTAGCTCTCTAGGCCACTCTACAAATATCCAGCAGGTCAAAATCTGCATTCAAACACACTGAAGGACATTCTGAAGGTCATTTAATCAATCAATAACACAAGACACCGACCACAAACCCACCATCATCTATATGTTGTTGTGTGTATGTGTGTGTGACCTTCTTCTTCGTCCGCACAGGTCTGTGTATTGTCATCTCGGTGGAGGTCATGAGGCAGTCGGTCAAACGCATGATTGACAGCGACGAGACCATATGGATCGAGTACTACTATTCCTGGTCCTTCGCCTGTGCCTGTGCTGCCTTCACCCTCCTCTTCCTTAGCGGCATCACTCTACTCATCATCTCCATGCCACACATGCCCAGAAACCCCTGGGAGACCTGCATGGACGCCGAGCCCGAGCCCATAGACTAGCGGAACATCTCGACCAGAGGAACAGACAAAAAATATGGTCAAATATGCTGTTATTACTGAGGTTTTTGTCTTGTTTCTTGTCCAAAGTCTTAAATCAAGAAGCATTTGCTAGACACGCACAAAATATTGTCTTGTTTTCAGAAATAATGCGTCAAAATTAAGTGAGTTTTTGTTTAAAACAAGCAAAATAATCTGCCAATGGGGTAAGCGAAAATAAAAATAAAAAAACATTAAAATTGCAAATCGATTTGATGTAGATGAAATCTTGACGTCTATTAGACATCCACATATTGATGCTCTTTTGACCACCAAAATAATGACACAAAAATATTACAATGAGTAATATGATTAAATAAATATAACTAAATAAATACAATTAGCTTCGATTCCAAAATTGTACTGAATTTTTGTCTCCCTACAATTAATGTAGGGATTAGTTCATGTGAACTAGCTTGATGTCAAAACTACATTAAACTGACATCAATTAACACGTCACAAATCGATTACAGGACATTCCAAGGTAGTCAAGTGATATTTTTACATGTTTTAGACATTATTTTAAACTATTTGTTAATTGTAAGTACAATAATCTTGTTTTTGCTTTGAAATAAATAAAACAAAAAACACGTCAAAAATGCAAATCGATTTGATGTAGATGAAATCTTGACGTCTATTAGACATCCACACATTGATGCTTATTTGACCACCAAAATAACGACACAAAAAGTATTAGAATATGTAATATGAACAAATAAATACAGTATGTATTTTCAGATATGAAAGCTTAAATTCCAAATTTGTACTGGATTTTGTATCCCGACGTTTAATGTGAACTAGCACGATGTCAAAGCGTCATTAAATTGGCATCTAAGATGGATGCCGAGCACGAGCCCATAGACTAGTTAGACAGGAGGCAGAGACACAAAAATATGGCAAAATATGCTTTTCCTTGTATCTTGTCCAAAGTCTTAAATCACAAAAGCATTTTCTAGACAAGTATAAAAATGTTGTTTGGTTTTCAGAAATACTAAGTCAAAATGAAGTGAGTTTTTCTTTAAAACATGCAACAGTAAATAATCTGCCAATGGGAAAGTGCCAAAGTGAAAAAAAAAAACACTTTAAAAATGGTAATAGATTTGATGTTGATGAAATATTGACGTCTATTTGATGATGTCAAAGTTAAGTGAGTTTTTCTTTAAAAAGAAACGTGAAATTAAAAGTGAAATGGGTAAGTGAAATAATCTGGTTTTTGGTTTGAAAAAATCTAAAAACACGTCAAAAAATACAAAACAATTTTATGTCAAAATCCTGACGTCTATTTGACATCCACACATTGATGCTCTTCTGACCACCAAAATAACTACACAATAAGTATTATAATATTAAAAAGTTTTCAAATCCAAATTTACATTGGATTTTGTATCTGTACGATTAATGTGAAATAGCTTGATGTTAAACTGACATTAATAAACACATCAAAAATAGTATACTGGACAATCCAAGGTAGTCAACTGATATTTTCACATGTTGTTGACGTCATTTTGAGATACTGGTTCATTTGTAAGCGAAATAATCTTGTTTTTACTTTGAAATCAAAAAACACTTCAAAACTCTGTTACTGGACATTCCAAGGTAGCCAACTGATATTTTTATGTGTTTTTAAAATAATAAAATTATAAATAATAAATAAAATAATCTTGTTTTTGCTTTGAAGTAAAAAAAAACAAAAAAGTCAAAAACGTTAATCAATTTGATGTCGAAATCTTGACGTCTATTAGACATCCACAGATTGATTCTTTTTTTGACCAGCAGAAAAGTATTATAATATTAAAAAAAGTTTTATTTATATGAAAGCTTCAATTACAAATTGCAATTGAATCTACAATTAATGTGAACTAGCTTGGTGTGAAAACGACATTAAATTGATATCGTCAAGAAACAAGTCAAAAATTGATTCCAGGACAGTAACATTGACATCAATTTGATATGCATTTTTAATGTGTTTTTTTATGTCATTTTGACTAGATGTGCGTTAACCCGCTGGTGTTTTTGTCTCGTTTCTAGTACAAATATCTAAAAATCCTTAAATCAAGATGCATTTTCTAGACAAAATGTCTTGTTTTCAGAAATTAGTCAAAATTAAGTGCCTTTTTTCCCTTAAAACGAGCAAAATAGAGTAAGCAAAAACAAGATTATTTTGTTTGTTTGAAGGAAAAATTTACTTAATTTCATCTAATTTCTGAAAACAAGACATTTTTGCTAGAAAATGTGTTGTGATTTAGGACTTTTTAGATATTTGTACTAGAAACGAGACAAAAACTCTAAGAAAGATTTTAGTTTATGTTATGGAGATTTGAAAGCTTCAAAATCAAAGTCATTATTCAACACCATTATACAGTATGGAAGAGCCAGGATAAAATTAAAACTACTGTGTTCGCCAGACAGAAGACGGTCATATACACAGAGGATTGTGAGTTAATTTAATTTCTGGGTAAACTACTCCTTTAATGTCTATATGAATTATCTAATATGACTTTTTGTATAATTTATGGCATTGAGTAAACATTTTATGTGTGTTTATGCTTATATGCAATAGATGACAGCTTAGAATGTATATTTAGGGATTTGTTTATAGTGTGTACAGTCTATTGCGTTCAGTTATTTGTAAAAAAAACAATACCAATGTGATGATAAAGGAATGTAAAAGTATTCTGGATGAATGATGGATATTTGCTGTATAACTTCACATTTAAAGTCGGCATGAATTGGAGGTTGCAAAGGGGTTTTATACAAGCTTGGTTCTGCAATAATGAACAATGCAGTTTTTATAAGTATTAGGTAATTGCAATTCAGAATTATGCATTTTTTATGCAAGGTAGACTAGAAACTTACAATTGTTAGTAATAAACAAACAGAATATTTACAGTGGAATTGTGATATAATGTATTGAGAAATATCCTACAATCATAAAACACATGTCATGGTGAATTTAAAGTGAATTTTAAAGTGAATTTACCACTTTTCAGGTAATCAATTTCAGCAATAGGCCTCAAGACTGTTAAAATAATCACAATCATGTACAATTTTGCTTTTGTCCTTTTTTAAATTCAATAGCTTGAACAAAACCATCACTTACTGCTTGCGAGTGTTATTTATTACATTTTTTTTTATTTTCATATGAAATGTGGCCCATATGTTCCAGGAGACAAAGGTATTTCAAATATGTATATCTGCAAAAGCCATTTGTTATCTAAGAGTATTTTCTCGTCAAGAAAAAATGATTATATTGTCACTAGAGCTCCGGAATCTACATCACGGTGAACTGCGGTCGGCCATGTTTGTGGAAAAACGCGGGAGCGCACAATGGGAATACCGGGAATAAACAGAAAAAAAACATTTTATAGTAATATCATTTGAAAAACATCTCACAAAACACTCTAAATAATATGGACTGATGTGTAAATACCTTTATAAACGCTCTCTGTGTGTCCGAGAAGCTGAAAACATGCATCCCATACCATTATCAACAATACAGGAACGAGTTTATCTGCAGCTAACTGACAGAACATCAAGCTGACTCAAGAAAACATTTCCAGATAATATTTTCTTCATTGTTTGTAGTGCGAACACTTAAAGATTATTGCTGTTGTGTGTGATACAGCTTTCCCTTTTCTGCATTAGAATTTTCGGCATGTAGTAAATGTTTTGACAGAGTATACAGCCCCAAACATGAGAACAATCTATCATTTATAACATTAATAATCAGGAAAATTACCAAAATGACGTACGGTGCAGGAGGCATTTGTTTACATTCTGACCCAAAATGGCCGACTCACGACGACTCACGAAGATGACTTCACAAATATTCGTAGACAGACGGCAATTAAGGATTTTATAGTTCCTATTTTTTCTTATTTCTAGTCCAAACATCTAAAAATTCTCAAATGAAGAAGCAATTTCTCGAGCAGCAAATATATTGTGTCGTTTTCAAAAATAATAAATCAAAATTAAGTGAGTTTTTTCTTAAAGGCTAAAATAATCAGACAATGTGTTAAGCAGAATAATCTTAATTCAAAACGAAAATTAGATTACTTTAGGAAAAATCTCAATATATACACACAAATATATATATATATATATATATATATATATACACTAGAAAATACTTATTGATTTAATAATTTAGATATTTGGACTAAAAGCATTTCTTTGCTGTCGGTCCCGTTCTAATTATCTTCATTCAAACATGACCACTCAAATATTCATATCAGGACATTTTTCTGGGGTTCATGAATGTATGAAACAGAGCATGAAAACAGTTAACTCTTGATGAGAAAGTCCCCATTTTATTGAAATTGCCTCATTTATCATTATCAACGATAACCCAAGGTTTAAAGAGTTGTTTTTAAAGGTGGAAACCCAGGATTAAAATCTTACATTCAGCTTCAATTATCTTGAAACATTTTAAGTCTAATTTTCATATTTTAGTTTACTAAATTAAACATTTGCATGAAATGTTAATTTTCTGTATTGCTTGCAATTTCAGTTATAAAAAAAAGAACTTTGTGTGTGTCTCTACGATCTGTTCAGTTATAAAAACGCAGAACAATCCTTAAAGCGCTGATAGAAAAAGCATGTGACTTACCGCTCCAAGTGGTGTCACTTCCTGTGGCGGGAAACTCTGGAAGGCATTGAGGCGAGTTGTTCTTCTCTCATTAATTTGTGCAAAATGTTTAGGATTCACCAATAGTAGATTGTCAACTCTGTTACTGTCATACTTCAGTCAAAAAACATGATGATGAAAATACATACAGCTGTTTTATACTAATTAGAGTCTGGTTTGAGGAAAGCATCAAGTGCTAACACACAAAATGGCGGAAAACGTCAATTCTGTTACTGGTTTACAAAGCTTAATAATATAAACAACAATCAAATGTTCATCCTCATATTTAAGCACCATTTTACATTAATAATGAATTCAGATTGTCAATTATATCTTGTGTCATCCCAGTTTAAGGAAAATGAACAAATGTACCCACAATTCTGCAATGAGTAAATATAGCTTAGAATGATGAAACTTGTGCTGCATCCCAATTCGCATACTATCCGTCCTAAATAGTATTTGAAAGTAGAATAAGTATGTCCTAAATCGTAGTATGTTGAAAAGAGTGCGCCAAATGTTCCCGTATGGTTTACTTCCGGTAAATACTCGAAGTGTAGAAGCATCCATACTCTAACCGCTGATATTACCCACAATACATTGTGTGTAGGACGTAGGAATTCGATTAGAACTACAAACGCGGGTGAAAAGTGTAAATAAACTACAAACATGGCGGACATGCGAGACCAACCGTCAAGTAGAGAGGCTTCGGTAAAGATGTTTGTATGACTGTTCATTAACATCTAGCCCACTGGAACATGTTTTAATCGCGTTTTCTGTGTTATATTTCATCTGCAACAACAATACTGAACTTATATAAAGACATGTTTGGACATCAACGTCTGAATGCAGAATTATCCAAACACCTGAGGAGATTTCTCAGCATGAAAGACTCGTGAATGGGAGATTAACCTGCTGCTGCTTCTACAATAAGGGAGGAAATTAAATATGGAAGAAATGTGGATGATTGACAGGGCTCGTAACTAAGCAACAAAACAATCTGTTAACGGGGTAGTATGTCCCAAATGCTTGCATACTCTTGTTACACACTCAAAAGTGTGTACTTTTCCTACACAAAAAAGTACTTTTAGGGTGTAGTATGTAGTATGCGAAGTGGGACGCAGCATTGGTGTTAAAATCAGTCCTAAAAAGGACTTTATTTACTGCGATTAAGCAATTCTGCTGCTCCAAAACTGAGCATTTCCACTGAAACAGGATCATTATTGAACGAAAATAAAAGTTCTGCTCATCTGACAGGTTTATATGTATTTGCAAACACAATAAAAGCCAAAAGAAATGTCTCCATTAGAAAATAAAAGGTTTGATATTGTATATAAAGTCTTTTCTTTACTATTATTATGTGGATGTAGCAGTGAAAGACAGAAGCATACAAAATGTCATCTCATGTATTCATTTATTCATATGTACAAGTTTGAGAAAAGTCTTGTCTACAGCTATACAACTTTTTATAATATTTTTTGTTTTTAATCCAAGTCGACTGACCACTCAGCTGCGAGCACGAGAAGAAAAAAACACACCAAGAAACTGAACATCATTAAAAAAATGCCAGCTGGGAAAAAAAAATATAATCACTTCAACAAATTTATTTTCTAACTTCTGAATCGTGGATGCAAAAAGAGCAGGACATATAATAATAATTATAATAATTACAAAATAGACAGGCAGCTGAGTGCTCAACCCATTCATGGTGGTGTTTTTAAAAAAATCTTTTTTTTTTCTTTATTTCATAAATTTGTTTGTGTGTGTGTGTGTGTGTGTGTGTGTGTGTGTGTGTGTGTGTTTTCCCCAAATGTTTTGGTGTTTCATGATATATATTTATTTATTTATATATATATATTTATATGCTGATTCGTTTTTTTGTAAAATCACAGATGCCAAACTGTAAAAGAACCAACTAGAGTACTAAAGCAAGTAAAAAATAATAAAACGCAAAAAAGTCTAACTATCCCACAAAATCAAAAGACGTTTTTTTTTGTTTTTTTTAATTATTAAATTTTTTTCACAACATTTTCTTTTTTTTCAAATTTTATTAAAATTTTTTTCAACTTTCTTTTTCAAATTTTAACATTTTTTTCTAATCATTTTTTATCCCCAATAAAATTTTTTCTTAAAATTTTATTCAAATTTCTTTCCGTTTTTTTTTTTCAAATCGTTATTCTATTTTTTTTACAACGTTTTTTCCCCCAATTTTTATTACATTTTTTTCCGTTTTTTTTTTTTTTTTCAAATTTTATTTTATTTATATATTTTTTCAAATTTTATTCTATTTTTTTCCAACGTTTTTTTAATTTATTTTTATTTTATTCTATTTTTTCCAACGTTTTTTATAATTTTTTTTTCAAATTTTATTCTATTTTTTTCCAACGGTTTTCTTTTTTTAAAAATCGATATTCTATTTTTTTCTTCAACGTTTTTTTTGTTCTTTTTTTGTTTTTAAATGGTTATTCTATTTGTTTTTAAACTGTTGTATATAGTTCATATAGATATGGACTTATTTAAAATAGGTGTAATAGCCATTGCTACTGTTTGAACTGCCTATGCTAAGCTCCTGTAAGAGCGAGATGGGGTCGCTGTTCTTCTTGCCCTGCTCGGGTAGCAGCGGCCGCGGTTTGGGCGGCGCGCGCAGGGCACTGGCGTAGGACATGGTGGGGGGTTTAGGGTGTCCCGCGGGGCTGGTGTTTCCTCCTCCGCCAGGGTCTGGCGGCGTCTGCTTGCTGGGCAGGAGCGGCGGGAACTGTCCGTGATGCTGGAGAGACGCTGTGCTGGCCGGATGAGGAGGAGGAGGAGGAGGAGGAGGCTGGAGACACTCTGCCTTCATCTGTTCTTCACTCATCGCCTTCGAAACTGAGGAACAACAGAGTAGGTTATAATGTGCATTACATGCAAGTACAGTTTTGGTCTCGTTTCTAGTCCAAATGTCTAAAATTCTTAAATCAAGAAGCATTTTTTAGACAAGCAAAAAAACAAAACATTGTCTTGATTCCATAAATAAAGCCCAAAAGATTAATTAGCCCACCCTCAACATTTGCATGCCAAAACACAGACCATTACCCTGTTTTTAAGTTTATCTCAGCATGTATTACAGCTACTATATATGCAGGCCACTTATGAAAACGCAAAATGCAGGATATACAGATTATAAATGTATTTAGCACCCATTTAATTGTATCTCTTGTTAGTTTAATGTGCATATAAAGAAATGCTTCATGTATATTTATAATGAGGCAATGCAAACTGCTGAGTATACGTGTTTAATGCATGCTTATGCATCATGTCATATCACTCTGCTCTTCCTGTGATTTCTCTGGGAGTGAAAGAACAGAACTACACCTCAGTAAATGTCATCTGTTTATGCAGATATTGATATTAATTCCTGGTTGTGGACAAAATTCACCCTCAATGCAACTAAAATTGTTTTTTGTTTTGGAGGATTAAAGATAGTTAGCTGAAATAAACATCTAACACTTCATTTGAAAAGATTGAACAAGGCATCTACTCAATATTTGCTATGTAATTTTGCATGTGTTATTTCAGAGCACATCATGAAATATGTGTGTGTGTGTGTTTCTGTGAATGAGAGAGAGCAGGCACTGAGAGCTGCGCATAGCTCATTAATATTCATAACCTTTCCAAATATGGTCAATATGACTCCAGGAGTAAATATAAAGTAAATAAGAACATATACCTTCTACGCAGATATCAGATTAATCTAATGTTTCATGTAACGTCTACATATACGAGGTAAATGATAAGACAATTCATAAAATCATATCATTTAACAAAGCAGGGTTAAATTCACAACAGCATATCATAAAACATGCAACAATCTGTTTAGTTTATTTTTATATCTATGTAAAATGTATTTAGATAAGTAAGCATTAAGGTTGGGTCGATCGTCCGTCGCTGATGACCGATAGACATCACGAGGCTGTGCCGGCATGGCGATCCTCCACCCCGCCCCCGTCGCAGCAGCAACCCGCTCGCGAAAAACACGCACAGTTTACACCAATACATCTTCTATAAAATAACACACCGTTTACACTAATACATCTTCTATAAAATAACACACCGTTTACACTAATACGTGTTAGTTTTAAATGGCATTTTAGAATGAAAATGATCCACATCCACGCTGGCGTTTCATCTAGCATTTCTGAAAAGATCTCAGTCCTGTACTGCTGAAAGCGCACATCACGTGACCACACACACACACACACACACTCATGAGCTCTAGCATATGTGCATGTCTGAGCTCCAGGCACAGAGCAGTGCACATTGGACAGTTCATGAAGGATGTACCACTGGATGGCGTCTCACTATAGTTGTTAAAGGTGATCTTTAATTAATCTCGTCTCTATGTAACGACTCTTCGGTCTTTTGAATCTCTCAGGTAACGTGTCACAGCGTCAGTACACTGCTTCAATCTTTCTCTTTCACGCTTGTGCTTAGTCATTTTAGTGAAACCTCAGATACTGTTGGTTGTTTGTTGTTGGTTTTGCACCTTTTTTACCAACCAAGTTTGTCGAACGCCATTTTAACGACAGATCACTCTGCTTATTCATGCCAGAGATCTGCGGTAAAAGTGATGGACAGGTGGTCATTTGTGTGTAGCTTCTCTTTATTTATGATTGAAGTATGAGTAAAACAAAGACCATGCGGGTCAGGGAGTTGAAACCGTAGGCTACAAATAATTAATTTGTGAATTAATTAATTATTCAGAAATAATTAATTCACTGTCGTCTACGACAACGATGCCATTAACATTAGACATCGTATGATGCCTAATTGGTCGACATCGCCCAAACCTAGTAAGCATCATCTAAATTAATTTTACATGGATATGAAAATAAATTGAAACTATATAGATTCTTGCATGCTTTATGATATATCATAAATAATAATGCAAGAGTACAAATTTGGCCAAAAACAGAAAAGAGGTAGAAGACAACTAACCTATATTCAAACATATAGATATTATTAAAGCAATTTTCATGACTTGTCCAAAACTTTTCCAAAAGTCAAAACTCCATGACTTCCAGCTTTTCCATGACTGTATTGGATCAATGCACTATATGGCAACGTTAAAGCAACAAACAAAACTCCCTGGTGTGTGTGTGTGTGTGTGTGTGTGTGTGTGTAAGAGCATACCTAAAATCTCGCGGTGGGGGCCGATGTGACTGGCTCCGTTGCATGGAATGTTGTGTATTGGAGCGGGACCCGGGACAGGGCCGGGGCCGCCCAGCCACAGGTCTGCTGAGGGGTATCTGTAGGAGGGCACCGGCTGGTCCTGGGGCTCCAGGCTGTCCGGATACGGCTGAGGGGAGCTGGAGGAGATCCTGCGCTGGTACAGGGGCCGGCCCGGACCCCGCGGTTCATACTGACAGAGACAGAGAAGAAATAATGCAGTCAAACACACACTCTCATCCTGCTTTTTTCTTTTTCTTGTACAAATTAGTGTCGTAACCAGTCTTAGAAAAATCATACACAAGAAAAAGTCTCATTACTTGCCCAAAAATGTAGTACAAGTGCAGTAAGAGTATCTGTAATGAATATTACCCAAAGTGTGAGTAAGAAGTAGCCCTTTTAAAAGTACTCAAGAGTGTGTCCGCTGAAGATCAGATTCTTGAACTCGAGCGATTCGCGCAAAATGCTCAACTCGCGCTGTATCGTTCGCGCATATCACGCCGCAGGATGTCTATTTGAGTCTTTGCATTGACTTAACATGTAAAACACTCACACTTGACGCTTCTTCCGCATCTGGTGTGAATGCAGCATGAGAAGTAGGGGTGTCAAAAGTAATTGTTTCTTCAGTGCACCGCGATGCAGACAATTCAGTATCGGTTCAGTAATGATCATAACCGGTTATTATGACGTCAGTTATCTCTTATGCGTTCTGTTGCGAGGGAGGTGAGCGCGGGTATTTACAACACTACAAGCACCAACTGTGCACAATTTCACTGCGTGTGTGTGATTTCTGTACAGTCTTTCACTGACAATTACAGCAGAAGCCCCTATTTCTCTGCGATTGAGGGAATGAAAGTACTCCATGTGTGTGTGTTTGGTGCTGTCTATGTTTGTGTATGTGTGTGAATGAGAGACAGTGTGGTGCTGTGTGTGTGTGTTTATACAGACAGCTTGTTATAGCCACCCCCCAAAATACAACACTGTGTATGGAAAACATCGTCAATGCACCGAAGTATTGGATTGAACCGAATCGATGGCATGATAATCGTAACCGAACTGTGAGACCAGTATAGGTCATAGAAAACATACTCAATTACAGTCATTTGAGTGTTACATAACACCACTGGTCATAACTAGTGATAAAGATGATTATAATTATTGATAATATGATCAAGAAGGTTATTTTCTACAGAGGTAAAGACTGTATCTGTCACCTTTTACACTGCAAAAAAAAAAGGCCCCAAATATGTACAAATTCTTAAATCAAGAAGCATTTTCTAGACAAGCAAATGTATTGTCCTGTTTTCAGAATTATTGAGTCAAAATTAAGTGAGTTTTTAGTTAAAACAAGCTAAATAATCTGCCAATGGGGTAATTAAATAGTATTGTTTTAGCTTTGAAATAAGTTAATTTTGCTTGCCACATTGGCAGATCATTTTGCTTGTTTTAATGAAAAACTCACAAAATTTTGACTCAATGTTTCTTAAAAGAAGACAATCGTTTGCTTGTCTAAAAAATGCTTCTTGATTTAACGATTTTTAGATATTTGGACAAGAAATAAGACAAAAAAGTAAGTAAAACAGTATTTTTTGCAGTGTACTGTCGCTGTCTGGGCTTTCCATGTCTTTTTACACCTTCCTTTCTTCATGTGTTCAATACGTTTTCCCATTGTCATTTCATTTTAATACACACAACTTCATTTCTACACTAATCAGTTTTGCTGTCTTTGTATGTGTGGATTACTTTAGATGTTTCTGACATCTAGTAAGTATTTCAAGCCAACGGCACCTTTAGAAATATGTTTTCTGCTGAAAAATACTGACGTGTTGAATACTTATTTTACATTTTTCTGCCTTGTTTCTAGTCCAAATATCAAAACATTCTTAAATCAAGAAGCATTTCCTAGACAAGCAAAAATACAGTGTTGTTTTCAGAAATAATGAGTCAAAATGAAGTGAGTTTTTAGTTAAAACAAGCAAAATAATCTGACAACGGGGTAAAATACACTTGTTTTTCCTTTTGACATAAGTTAATTTAACGTACCCCATTGGCAGATTATTTTGCTTGCTTTAACTAAAAACTCGCTCCACTTTGACTAATTTCTGACAATATTTTTTGCACATCAAGAAAATGCTTCTTGATTTAGTGATTTGGATCAGAAACCTCCAAGTAAGTGTAGATGTTAATGCTGGAGAACATCATACTATGGTGAAATCCCTTTTACCGCATTTAATCACAGGTGCACTCACCTCTTCTAGGCTGTGCAGGGAGCTCTGCGGGGCCTGGAGCTGCTGTTTCTGCTGCTGGTGCTGCAGCGGCCCTGGATCCTGCCGCTGTGCCATCGCCTGCATGCCGAAGGGCAACCCATGCCCCAGCATGTGTGCGGGATGGGGCCAGTGGGCCTCCTGGAGCAGGTATTTTACTGGAAGTGGCCCCGCGCTGTGATCCGGCGGGAACGGAGCCTGACTGAAGCCCACAGGCGGTTCTCGGCTGGTGTCGGGGTACGAGGGCTGAGTCGGGGCGGGGAAGCTGTGGTTTGGGGCTGAGGACGAGGGGGACGGCAGGTCTCCAGGGCTCCGAGGCTGGATCTGCTGACGGTACTGAAGGAGACGAGACTGAGGAGGAGGCATTTCTGCAGGGTCCCGCTGCTCATATTGCTGGTCCTGTGGGAGCATCTCACGCAGCAGACCCGGATACCTATTTAGACACAAGACGGCACTAAACAGTCAAAAACACAAAGCAGACAAACTAAAACAGCTGATGGAGTATACACTAACCTGTGCATTATTCAGGCACAAGATGGCGCCAAACAGTGAAAAACACTAAGCTGACAGAATGAAAACAGCTGATGGAGTATACACTAACCTGCGCATTATTCAGACTCTAGATAGAGCTAAACAGTCAAAAACACAAAGCTGACAGAAACTAAAACAGCTGATGGAGTATACACTAACCTGCGCATTATTCAGACACTAGATGGCGCCAAACAGTCAAACACAAAGCTGACAGTAAATTAAACAGCTGATGGAGTATACACTAACCTGCACATTATTCAGACACAAGATGGCGCTAAACTGTCAAAAACACAAAGCTGACAGAATGAAAACAGCTGATGGAGTATACACTAACCTGCGCATTATTCAGACACAAGATGGCGCTAAACTGTCAAAAACACAAAGCTGACAGAATGAAAACAGCTGATGGAGTATACACTAACCTGCGCATTATTCAGACACAAGATGGCGCTAAACTGTCAAAAACACAAAGCTGACAGAATGAAAACAGCTGATGGAGTATACACTAACCTGCGCATTATTCAGACACAAGATGGCGCTAAACAGTCAAAAACACAAAGCTGACAGAAACTAAAACAGCTGATGGAGTATACACTAACCTGCGCATTATTCAGACTCTAGATGGAGACAAACAGTCAAACACAAAGCTGACAGTAAATTAAACAGCTGATGGAGTATACACTAACCTGCGCATTATTCAGACTCTAGATGGAGACAAACAGTCAAACACAAAGCTGACAGTAAATTAAACAGCTGATGGAGTATACACTAACCTGCACATTATTCAGACACAAGATGGCGCTAAACTGTCAAAAACACAAAGCTGACAGAATGAAAACAGCTGATGAAGTATACACTAACCTGCGCATTATTCAGACACAAGATGGCGCCAAAAAGTCAAAAACACAAAGCTGACAGAAACTAAAACAGCTGATGGAGTATACACTAACCTGAGCATTATTCAGACACTAGATGGCGCCAAACAGTCAAAAACACAAAACTGACAAAATAAAAACAGCTGATGGGGTATACACTAACCTGTGCATTATTCAGACAAGATGGCGGCATAACATATGAGTGTAATATGAATAAAAATGAAAAAACGACACACAACATAACGAAAGTATAGTCTATTTGAACAGTGCACAAGGGTTAATAATAGACCAGTAGTAAATGGTGTGAACTGTTACTTAAACTAAAGTGTTATCAATGTATGTATGTATGTTCAGACCTGGGCATGGTAGGTCTGGGCTCCTCGTCTGCTGCTGGCCCCAGGCCCCATCCGGCTCTCAGGATCTGCTGAGGGATGCGCAGTCCATGTGGTCCCAGATGAGCCAGCTGCTGCGGCAGCGGGAACGGGGCAACACCGGCCGGCAGGAAGGGTGCGTGCTCCCCCCACTGGCCCACACGAGCCTGCTGCTGATGCTGAAGAGCCTCCATTCCTGACGACGGCTGACCATCTGACACACAAAACATAAAAACTAAATAAATAACTTGCACTTTAGGAAACAAAATGTATTATTTTCAATGTTTTCCATATTAAAAGTAGAAAACAAACAGTATCTCTCCTAAATAAAGACTTTAAGTGTTGAGTGTGATCAAGGCCTAAGGAAAGAATCTATATATACACAAACCTAAAGTGTCGCCCAACAGCGAGTCCAAGCTCTCCTCCCCGAAGCTGTTGAGTCGGAGCGGCTGCTGGTGCATCTGTGCAGGCAGACCCCGAACCACACCCTTCAGATCCTCAGACATCCCGGCCCCCATCGGGTCCTCTCCGCCTTCCAGCACCGGAGACTGCAGTCCGCGGGGTCCCATCGGCGGCCCGCTGAAAAACGACGGAGGAAAGGAGGAGGCCTGCGGATGCATGGGCGTCTGCATGCGGAGAGGGGGTCGGGACAGGCCGTACTGCTGCGGGAACTGGCTGTTCCCATGATGAGAGGGGAATCCAGGATGTGGGGGTCCGAGGTGGAAATTGAGGGCTCTCTGGGGGTCTTTGCGTATGAGGCGGTTTGTAGGGAAGCCCATGCTGGACTGGGGCTCTGGACTCTTGTTTTGGACCGATTCTGGATCCCCCTGCAGAATAAGGAGATGGTACAGTCTTTACCATATTGGAGGGAGTTTTTGAACTTGCAATGGATGAACAAGTTGCTAAGATTACACTGCAAAAAAAGATTTGTTGTGTTGTTTCTAGTTCAAATATCTACAAATTCTTAAAGCAGGAAGCTTTTTCCAAACATGCAAGATAATATTGTCTTGTTTTCCTTAAAAGCAAGCTAATTAATCTACCAATTGGCTGAGCAGAATAATCTTATTTTCATTTTGAATTAATATTATTCTGCTTACCCCATTGGTAGATTATTTTGAAAAGCTCAATTGAAAAGATTATTGAAAAACTCAATTTTGACTCATTTCTGAAAACAAAACTGGGATTTAGACTTTGTTTTGGACTGATTCTGAATCCCCCTGGGAAATAAGTAGATGATGGTACAGTCCTTACCAGATTGGTGGGTGTAAAGATAATGGGCTCTATTTGTAATGACCTGAGCACAAAGTCTAAAGCTCATGGCGTAAATGCATTTAAAGCGTGTCTGAATCCACTTTTGCTATTTTAAGGATGTAATAATATGCTCTGCACTGTGGCGCATGGTCTAACAGGGTTGAGCTTATTCTCTTAATGAGTTCTGGGTGTGTTTTGAGAATAACGTGCATTAAACCAATCAGAGTCTCGTCTCTCATTCCCTTTAAGAGTCAGTTGCGTCACGCCATTTTGCATTTGCTATTTACATGGCGGACTTTGTAAGTGTAATAACTGAACGCTTTATTAGCGAGAAAACAGTTGTACAGAGCATCTGCAGCGCGAGGATAAAGAACCATCCTCCTCCATTCGGCCTCTTTACTTTCAGGGTTCTTACACATTATCCAACTTCAAATTCCAGCACTTTTCAAGCACTTTCAATGTGTGTTTTTATGCTTTTCCAACACCTAACCAACACGGTAAATTATGTTTACTGTATAGCAGCTGTATATACTTTCACATTTAAAACCATTGTGCTGTTTAAAAGACATTATATGACATTTCAACTTAAAGTGTTGAAAATTGTGTTTACAGTCAGATTGTGTTTGGGTGTAGTCCCAAACTTTCATGACCCACATGATATTTCATGTGCATTGCTATTTAAAATTCATATAACAAATTAAATCCTTATGAGTCCGAGAATATTCAACAATTTGCACTCACACAATTGCTCCCTAATATATTCTGAGCTCAATAGCTAAAATTTCAGGCACATATGCAACCAAAACTGTCGAAATTTCAAGCCCTGCAACTTCTAATTCAAGCAGGTTCAAGCAGTTTGTACGAAATCCAAGCACTTTTCTAACCTTGAAAACCCTATATTAAAAATCAAGCATTTTGCAAGATTTACAGCACCCGTACGAACCCTGTACTTTCTCTTTACTTTACTCCTTTACTTTAATGAAGGAAAAGGTGGAAACTCACTCCACTGAACACGTCCATTAGCCCACATATTTAATTTCCTTTGTTAAGCTCAAAGATTTGATCAAAACCATTTCTAAATTCAGTTCTAATCTCCAGCAAAGGAATAAATGAACAATAATAATGAAGTGTGCTCAAAACACTGAGTTATATCCAAACACACGTCCTGTTCTTATGCCCCATATGGTGATGCAGACGTCTCCAAAACCCCACAGCTGGACAAATCTAAACTAGTTTTATTAAAACTAATATAAATCTGCATATAATCAATAATACTGATAATAATAATAACATTATACAGATACAGATCGTCATGAATATACCGAAAAGCCCCCCGGGGTGAAGAAGGCATGGAGGCAGTGGTGTTTATATACATGTAGAAAATCATTGTTGGATCATTTTAATCCTTTAATTATATTCATCTGTAAAGATATTTGTGCGTTGCTGATCATCATGTGTGTATTCAGCAGTGTGTAAGTGTTTGGATCTGCATAGGCACATAATGAACGCACTCTGCGCCAGACTGCAGAGCAGCTTTTAGGGGCCGATCAGACTTTGAGTTGAGAGGCGCCTTTTTTGAATGATTCACTAATGGCCACGAGCGTTTTGTGCGCTGATTATGCGCCCCTCACGTTTTACCCGCCCGCTGCGCCTTGCGTTTTTGCCGTTGCGCGCCGTGTGCTCGCAGTTGAAAAAAAAAAAATCAACTGGTGGAAAAAGCACGTCAGGTCAGTCACGTCGGTTTCATTCTCCAATCAAATGACAGCAGAGGCGGGGTTTCCATTGAGGTGTCTGCAGTGTTTGTGTTGTCAAAGACAACCACGGAGACTCTTGAAGATGGAGGAGAGACTTGTGGTTGCTGTTTTGAGTTATCCAGAGCTGTATGACTTCACAAATTAAAATGTTTAAATATTAAAATTATACCAATATCAACAGCAACACTCACGCACATTACACAGCTGATTCAGCCATTGCCTAATGACATTAAAAGAGCACCGCGCTTCTTTTTTTTCTTGTCTACAAAAAGTTAGTGTGGTGGGCCTCACATTTTTGGAACAGAAATGTGCATTCAGTGTGATCAGCCCCTTAGTTGGTCAATGATGCTGTCTATTTTAGTTCCTTAAAATACCAACACACCAACAATGCTCCTTAACACACCTCCTTTATAGATCAGCACACCAGCACACCTCATCTGCACATCAATAACTGTCTGGTTTAGCTCAGCTACTAAATACGATCTCCAAAGACTACGTCGAATAGTTCGGACTGCTGAGCGAATCACTGGTACAACCCTTCCTACTCCCCAAGAACTGTACTTATCCAGAGCGAGCAGGAGGGCTGCCAAAATCACTCTGGACCCCTCACACCCAGCACACTGCCTCTTTGAACTGTTACCTTCTGGTCGACGCTACAGAGCACTGCGCACCAGAACAGCCCGACACAGAAAGAGTTTCTTCCCTCAGGCAATCCATCTCATGAACACTTGATGATAATAATTGTGGAACCAACATCACTTCTTGCTATACACTTTTATACACATATACACTTATTTAACAACACACTTTACATGCCAATTTGCACATAACAGCTGCACATATAACGTTGTGTATAGTAATAAACACGTACATACACTTGTCAATCTGTATATTTGCACTCACTACTTACTTCTATTTTTTTTTTAAATATATTTATTGTCTGTTTTTTGTCCTGTCTCTGTAATTCTGTTGCACTGTAGAAGCTCTGTCACCAAAACAAATTCCTCGTATGTGTGAACATACCTGGCAATAAAGCCCTTTCTGATTCTGATGAGTCCACACAGTGGCGCAAATGGATTTGCTATTTAAACAATGTGGTGCAACACGTGAAAATTATGGTTGCGCTGGTCTGAAAATAGCAACAAATCGAGCCAAACACGTCTTGCTTATTGCACGGGGTGTATGATAGTGCCCAAAGTGTTGTTGAGCATGCAATTAATGACAGTTTGATTGCTGAGGTTGCACTGCAGAAAAAAAAATAAAAAATAAAAAATTGTTTTGTTTCTAGTCCAAATATAAA
Source organism: Danio aesculapii (assembly GCF_903798145.1). Lineage (NCBI taxonomy): Eukaryota > Metazoa > Chordata > Actinopteri > Cypriniformes > Danionidae > Danio > Danio aesculapii. The sequence continues at coordinate 61,010,964 of NC_079437.1, read as the reverse complement.
AAAAAAAAAATAAATAAAAAAAATAATAAAATAAAAAAAAATAAAGTTTTTTGTTTCGTTTCTAGTCCAAATATCAAAAAATAATAATAATAAAAATAATTTTTAAAAAATTGTTTCGTTTCTAGTCCAAATATAAAAAAAATAATAATAAATAAAAAAAATAAATAAATAAAATAAAAAATAAAAAGTTTTGTTTCGTTTCTAGTCCAAATATCAAAAAAAAATATTTATAATAATAATAATTACATTTTCTAGATGAGCTAAAAATATTGATATTTGAAATGATACGTCAAAAATAAGTGAGTTATTCCTTAAAGCAAGTAAAATAATCTGCCAGTGGGGTGAGCAGAATAAACTTGTTTCAGCTTTGAGATAAGTTTATTCTTCTTCCCTCATTGTCAACGCTTGTCATGTTTAATGCTAGTCTAGAAAATGCTTCTTGATTTAAGAATTTTGAGATATTTAAAGTGAAAGTGTAAATGTATTTTACCTGTTTTTCCTTCAGTTCAGGGGCTTTTCTCTCAGGCGTCAGCAGTCGACAATGCTCGGCTTTCCCATTAATGTCCATTTTCCCTAAAGAATGACAATATATCAGCAAAACCCATCAAATGAAATGATAACAGCTCCAAACTGAGAATTTAAAAGAAATATGAGGTGGATTCTCATTAACAGTGCATGATATTTTCCAAGTATACCAAATACCATGTCATGTTTCCTTATCCTCCAATTATCACAAACCAAAGAGGGCTTAAAATGCATGAATTGAGCTACACTACTGCAGCAGTGAACTGCTTTTGAAGTGTTACCGTTCCCGCTGGGCTCTTGAAGCAGCTCTTTCTCTGTATTTTGCTGCTGGTTGAGGCCTAAAGGTGATGCGTGACTGAATCCGTACAGCACAGGTGAGGTGCGACTGGCTGCAGGACGCAGGTTCAAGTTGTACATGGCCGCCTGGTGGCTCATAAAGCGAGGATCCATCGCAAAACGGCTCTGATAACCAGCCCAGGGCAACTGGAAAGAGGAGAGTTGGGGTCATACTGGTGTGACGCTTGTTTGTTTGTTTGTTTATTGACACATCAGCAACTTGACACAATGACAATCAACATGGATGAATATATACTACATAATAGTGGCAACTATATGTTTTAAATAATAGTTTATACAAACTAAATAAAAATAAATAATATAAAAAAGTATATCTAAATAAATAATAAATAAAAATAAATGTAAAAAATAAAGCTAAATAATTAACTATAAAAAGTATAAAATAAACAAATACATAAAATTAAATAAATAATAAAAAACAATAAAAAAATATACATGCATGTATATATTTTTTATACGAATATTAAATAAACAGTACACACACATTACATAAGTAAATACAAAATAAATAAATTTTATATATACACATACAATAAAATAAATAATTAGTTAAATGAATAAATATAATAAAAATATAAATACAATTATACAAATAATAAAAATAAATATAAACATGCATTTATCTATATATGCATAATAAATATACACACTACACACATTACATAAAAGTAAAAATACAAAATAAAAATATATTTAATATGATTTAAAAAATATAAATATATATACATATATATAAATATATAAATATACATATATATAAATACACATATATACATATATATATATATATAAATACATATACACATACATATAGATACACATACATATACATATATATATATACACATACATTTACACATACATATTCATATATATATACATACACACACACGCATAAGAGTATTTATATATGCATAAAAACTATACACAGTACACACACACACAAATTACATAAAAGTTATAAATAAATAAATAAATTAAAAAAAGGGTGGTACCGGAAGAGGCATGGGCATCACCATATTTCCCCCATAAACTGCAGGCACATATAGGATGCTGGCCCCGGGGTCGAGTCTCTGAACGGGACTCGGTGATTTTCCAGAAGCTGGCGCTCCTGCACCCGGTGGAGTAAAGGCCTGGATTGGGTTTCCCATCAACACCGCAGCATTGGGCTGAACTGAAGAAACAAACATCAACCAACACTGTCAATAAAGCGCTATTATACCATAATGTAGACCTATTATGCCCCTTTTTACAAGATATAAAATAAATCTCTGATGTCCCAAGAGTGTGTGTGTGTGTGTGTGTGTGTGTGTGTGTGTGAAGTTCCAGCTCAAAATAACACACACATATTGTTTAATAACTCTCTGAAACTCTGTTTGTGGCTTTTTAGTGACTGTCACTTTAAATGCAAATGAGATTGTGCTCTTTTCAGAAGAGGGGCGGAGCTACAAATGCCTGTGTCAGCATAGTGGCAGATTCAAAAACAAGACTAACGCCCTATGCTACTTAGGGAGAGACGGTCACTAGTAGGCGGGGCTTTCCCCCTCTGATGACATCATACACAGGGAGAATGTCAATCAGAGTGTTTCTGCAGACTGTTTATGTCAAGTCTGATTATAAAACAATAGAATTAATTAATTTTTATCATTAGAAGCTGGTATATTCACACACTGCTGACACACAACTGTGTTTAACACCTTATAAAAGTGACTTTTTCATAACAGGTGCTCTTTAAAACTCTCCTGAAGCAAACTAAATAAGCTCGTTTTCAACATTGTGACTTGTGAGAGTTTGATTATTGGGAAAAGTGTAGGGTTGGGAGATAAATCGAAGGCGGTTTCTAGATAAACCACCAGAGTTTGTCTTGTTTCTAGTTCAAATATCTAAAAGACAAGCAAAAATACAGACTTGTTTTCTGAAATAATGAGTCAAAATTAAGTGAGTTTTTCCTGAAAACATGCCAATACTCTGTCACTAATTAACAAGCAAAATAAAGTGAATTGTCATTAAAATCGCCCTCTTGCTTTATTTATCTGCTCTCAAAAGCAATGTCTTGGCAAAAAAGAATAGCTTCACATGTGTGACTGATCAATTGGTGCTAATTAGAAAACTTCTCCAAATCTGCCCCGCTTGCTGATTTAATTAAAATCTTGATTCCCCATCTGTCCATCACAGCTAGCTTTTAGCTCACAATTGTGTGCTCTTCAAGGATGAGTTTGCAAATAAAGCTCAAATTAATCGCATGAATCTAATATCCATCAAGAACACGTCTAGCACAGATTACAGCAGGCATTAGGATGCGTTTCTGTCGGCAAATGAGGTCTGAAATATTCTGAGCTCACCCACTTCCAGCCTAAAACACAGTGGGATGTTGATTGTTTTTGTGGGTAAATACATTGAGCAGCTACTGACCTTGCATTGAAATGTTCCAGGACACATGGTGAAAACTATGCAATTCAAGATTTGATGTCTTAAATTATAATCAAATCAAATAGAAAAATCAGCATTTTGTGTTCAACAGAAAAATAAAACTCAAAGGTTTGAACCACTTGAAGGAGAGTAAACAGAGTAAATTCAGGGTATATACAGGAATTAATACCTTAAGACCTTTTTAAAGACTCTATCCATACATTTAAATCGCCACTTTAGGGTTCAACCAGAGACCTTGCAGCCATTTTAACTTAATACTGAACGTAAGAAAGTATAAATAAATAATATTAGCTTGTGATAATTCCTCATCATTCATTCATTCATTTTCTTTTCAGCGTAGTCCCTTTATTAATCTGGGGTCTCCACAGCGGAATGAACCACCAACTTATCCAGCATATGTTTTACGTAGCGGATGCCCTTCCAGCTGCAACCAATCACTGGGAAAACCCCATACACTTTCATTCACACACATACACTATGGACAATTAAGCATACCCAATTCCCCTATAGAGCATGTGTTTGGACTGTGGGGGAAACCGGAGGACCCGGAGGAAACCTGCACCAACATGAGGAGAACATGCAAACTCCACATATGCTTGCACATGCACACACAAACTCAATGCATTTGCTACAGACATATACACCAATCCAAGGCAGCAATTGAGAGAGAGCTGGCACTATTGCCACACATTATCTGCGGGATTGTGTTTTGATTGGGCCAATAGAGAGTCTGGAAGGAAGACGGATCCACTTCACTGATCTCACCCCTCTCTCTTTCTATCTCACGCTCAAGCTAATGAGTGGGATTCACACTGACACCACAGTCACATTACACCAATAAAACCCTCAAAGTCTCCAATCTGGGGTCAAAGCTCTTAGAAATACTTCCTTCATGAAGGGTTAATACAGTTGCTGACCTCCTGTCACTTTTTCCAGGTAGCTGCTGCTCAGAGCACATGTATGTATGTATGTATGTATGTATGTATGTATGTATGTATGTATGTATGTATGTATATATATATATATATATATATATATATATATATATATATATATATATATATATATATATATATATACACACATACATATATATATATACATATACATATACATATATATACATATATATATATATATACACATATATATACTTATATACATATATATGTGTGTGTGTATGTATACATGTTGTTTAGAACAATAGAATGTATTCTAAAAGTGTGTGTTCTATTTTTGAGGGTAACTGATCAGTAATGCTGTAAATAATCTCCTACTGTCACCAAATAATGATCAATATTTGCACACAAACTGTCAGTATTGATGTGATTAAAGCAGACGGAGGGC
>NC_079437.1:60991305-60996305 GCF_903798145.1 Danio aesculapii | reverse complement strand
TTACAGGTTTTCCAAAATATTTTTCAAATTCAAATTGTTTTGTCATATTATAAGCTCCATACATCTCCCAATGATATAAGTCAGTTTCAGCTGAATTTGAAGAATATTTTGGAAAACCTGTAACCATTGACTTCCATGGTATTTGTTTATCCTACTATGGAATTCAATGGTTACAGGTTTTCCAAAATATTCTTCAAATTCAAATAGTATTGTCATATTACAAACTCCATACAATCACCCAATGACAAGCTAATATCGGCAGAATTTTAATTTGAAGAATATTTTGGAAAACCTGTAACCATTGACTTCCATAGTAGGAAAAACAAATACTATGGAAGTCAATGGTTACAGGTGTTCCAAAATATTCTTCAAATTCAGATATTACTGTCATATTATAAGCTCCATACAGCTCCCAATTTCACAAGTCATTATCAGCAGAATTTGAAGAATATTTTGGAAAACCTGTAACCATTGACTTCCATAGTATTTGTTTTTCCCACTATGGAATTCAATGGTTACAGGTTTTCCAAAATATTCTTCAAATTCATATAGTATTGTCATATTACAAACACCATACAATCACCCAATGACAAGCTAATATCGACAGAATTTAAATTTGAAGAATTTTTTGGAAAACCAGTAGCCATTGACTTCCATAGTAGGAAAAATAAATACTATGGAAGTCAATGGTTACAGGTTTTCCAAAATATTTTTCAAATTCAAATAGTATTGTCATATTGTAAGCTCCATACACCTCCCAAAGTCACAAGACAATATCAACAGAATTTGAATTTCATCAATATTTTGGAAAATCTGTAACCATTGACTTCCATAGTATTTATATTTCTACTATGGAAGTCAATGGTTACAGGTTTTCCAATATTATTCAGATAGTACGGTCATAAAATAAGCTCTATACATTCTCCCAACGTCACAAGTCAGCATCAGCAGCAGACGTCAACTTGTGTTTGCAATACACGCCAACTCCGCGAGCAAAACTTTGTGCCCCCCCCTCCTCCGCAGACAGCAGAACTCATCTCAGATAACATGATGAGACCTTGAGGAAGCGGAACTGATTGAACTAATCAGGAGCTTGATGAGGAGTTGACAAGTCCAAGATACAGTGACAGACTGGATTAGATGCGAAACGGGGAGTGTGTTAGACAACAGAAGCACAGCAAACACACATTCATCCACGTCTGAAGGAGATCTCATGGCATTTTGGGGTCAGAAATACATCTAAGAAAGACGTTATGCTAGCATTTAGTTTCAAGTAGACCTATCATGCCCCTTTTACAAGATTTAAATGTGTCTCTGATGTCTCTAGAGTGTGTGTGTGAAGTTTCAGCTCAAAATAACACACACATAACCTTCTCTAACTCTCTGAAACTGACCCTTTTAGGCTTTGATCCTAATTGTGGCGTTTTGGTGACTGTCGCTTTAAATGCAAATGAGATTGAGCTCTTTTCAGAAGAGGGCGGAGCTACAAATGCCTGCGTGTCAGCATAGTGATCCTATACTCGACCCTTAATGATACACAGATACATAATGCACACACTCAAATAACACACAACACACACACACATAAATACACGGACAATCACACACACATACCGACAAAACATCCTTAAATAATACACAAGCTATAACACGCACAATCCACATGTAAAAATACATACTCACACGCACAAAACATACACACACAATACAAACACAAACTCGTAATACACTCAGACACACACTACATCACACACACACACACACACATACAATGAACAGACACAAAAATACACAACTATTACACACACACACACACACTCGCATAATGCAGACAAAACATGACACACACACACTACTGATAGACAAACAGACACAATACAAACAGTAGACACATAACACACGCACGCACACACACACACTCATATTATACACAGAAATAACCTGATACACAGACATACAATACAATAAATACACACAAACAATACACAAACATAGACAATTAGACAAGAAACATTACACACACACACACATACAATGCAAAATATGACATACACACACTACTGATAGACAAACAGACACAATACAAACAGTAGACACATAACACACGCACGCACACACACACACTCATATTATACACAGAAATAACCTGATACACAGACATACAATACAATAAATACACACAAACAATACACAAACATAGACAATTAGACAAGAAACATTACACACACACACACATACAATGCAAAATATGACATACACACACTACTGATAGACAAACAGACACAATACAAACAGTAGACACATAACACACGCACGCACACACACACACTCATATTATACACAGAAATAACCTGATACACAGACATACAATACAATAAATACACACAAACAATACATAAACATAGACAATTAGACAAGAAACATTACACACACACACACACAATGCAAAACATGACATACACACAACCATACAGACAGACACAATCACAGAACTCGCATTCAATGAGATACACAAACAATACACACAGACACAAACACACAACACACACACACAGAACTCACACATGTGCACAGATACACACATACAATAAACAGACAAAAATACACAATTACTACATGCACACAATCACAATACACAGACAAAACATGACAGACACACACACACATATATAAAATACAAAAATACACACAGAAATAATACACAAACAGACAATCAGACACAACAAACATTACAGACACACACACAAAATACAAAAATACACAAAAAACACAAAGACAATCAGACAACACACACACACAACTCACAATCACACACAAACTCACATAATACACAAACCTACAGACACAAACACAATTTACACTACTCACACACACACACACGCACGCACACACACACACACAATTCACACACATAGACAAACAAGCACACAACAAATATTATACACACAATACACACAGCCATAATACAAACAATACACACACACACGCAATACAAAAACACACACACACACAGACACACACACACACACAAAATATGACAGACAGACAGACACACACACAACACAAACAAACCTCACATATTATACACACACACACACACACACACACACACACACACACACACACAATACAAATAGTACACACACACACACACACACACACACACACACACACACACACACACACACACACACACACACACACACAAACCGAGATAGACACACAATACACAACTCGTATGCTCACAGAGAGACCCACACACACACACATAATACACAAAGACACAACACACACACATTACATATACACAATTCACACACACACACACACACACACTTAATTGCCAGGCCCTTCGGCTTGACATTTCCTGTAGCTGGGCTTCACCGATTGGTTGATGCGATTCTGTCTCCATAGCGACGCTGGAGCTGCAGCTAGGAAGGATAGAGCTGGAGGAGCAGAGGCTGCCAGCGGCGTGACACACACACCTCACAGCCGTGTCAATATATCACAAACATAAAATACACACACACACACACACACACACACACACACACACACACACACACACATATATATACACTCATACACACAAAGACAGCACACACACACACATCATACACACATATGTACACACACAAAAATACACATACATATTACTAAAACACAAAAATACACACACACAATACACATATGCATATAACACATACAGAGGTGCAAAGATGTACACACATGCACAATACACAGCCAAACATACAGACGTCATACACACACAATACAGACACACTTACAGACATATTACACACACAAACATTCACGCACATCACTAAACACACACTCACAATACACACATACACGCAACACATACAGAGGCGCAAAGATGTACACACATATACACACAAAAAACGCACACACTCGCGGACATAAGACACCCACAAACATTCACGCACGACGCTAACACACACACACTTACAATACACACAACACATACAGAGGCACAAAGATGTACACACACCATACACACAGACAGACACACAGACAGGCACATAACTAAACACACACACATGCACATAACATACAGAGGTGCGAAGATTTACACACACATACACAAGCAAACATACAGACACACACACACACACACACACAAAACATCATACACACACAAATAAAACAGACGCACACACACAGACATATTACACACACACACACACACACATCACAGAAAACATTCACAATACACACATGCACATAACACGTACAGAGGTGCGACGATTTACACACACATACACAAGCCAAAACATACAGACGCACACACACACACACACACACACACTCTAAAACATCATACACACACAAACTTTAAAAACACACACACACACGCACACACACACACACACATCACAGAAACATTCACAATACACACATCACATACAGAGGCGCAAAGATGCACCACACACACACACCAATACACACAGACAACACACTCAAACATTATACACACACGCACATAACACAATGCATTAATGAACATATTACGCACACACATACACAAAAATTCACACACATCACACAAAACACACTCGCAATACACACATGCAGACCTGACTCACACTGATAACATTAGTCCTGTTTTGAATCTGCCACTATGCTGACACACAGGGGTCTGTAGCTCCGCCCTCTTATTAACAAGAGCACAATCTCATTTGCATTTAAAGCGACAGTCACCAAAACACCACAATTAGGATCAAAGCCTAAAGGGTCCGTTTCAGAGAGTAAGAGAAGATTATCTGTGTGATATTTTGAGCTGAAACGTGTGTGTGTGTGTGTGTGTGTGTGGTGTGTGTGTGTACCTGCAGCGTCCCACAGAGCAGAGGGCGATGGGGTCTCCCACCACGGCCACCAGTGACTGTGCTCGAGTGATGGCGGTGTTCAGCAGCTTGTAGTTGGACAGAAAGCCGTAGTCCAGATCTTCAGTCGAGTCCTCCACCAGCTGCTCCTTCCTC
>NC_079437.1:60966305-60986305 GCF_903798145.1 Danio aesculapii | reverse complement strand
TGATCAGCATCAGACAAGTTAATCCAGCAACGATTAGTGCTTAATTAGTGCTTACAATGCTAGTACTCATAATTCCCATTCAATAAGCTGGATACGGGACTGATTTCTGAAATAATACAGTATTTTGTTGCTCGTCTAGAAAGCTTCTTGATTTAGGAAATTCTAGATAGCTGGACTATAAACCGCTCAATAAGAAGAGCTTGCTTTTCCTGCAGTGTGGTGGTGTTTGACTCACCCTGCACATTGAGCACTCTCTCCACGCTGACCTCCGACATCCTCTTTTTGCGCAGTTCGGCTCTGATCCGGAAGACCTGGTCGGCGTAGGCGAGACCACACCGATGCTGCCCTCCTCCAGCTTCCCCCAGGACACGGGCCACTTCTTCCGCATCTCCTCCACACGCTCCACGATCTCAAACACCTGCAGAACACACACACACACCAACAGGGCTTGACATTCAACACCCGCCAACCCGGGAAATGTGGGTAGATTTCAGCGGGTGGCAGGTTATGTCGAGTTCAGACTGCGTGATTTTAACCCTGATTTTGACTCGCTGACATGTTCGAGAAATCTCAGACAATGGCTGAAATCACAGTCAAATCTGTGCTCGTGAGTGACAATCACAACAGTATGAACTATCAAAGGCGCGATCTGAGAGAATCAGCGATGCGTCGCCGATGCCTGTGAGATATTTGGCGTGCTAAATATCTGGAGCTGTCGGCGATTCAAATCATTTGACTGAACATAACATTGGCGATCGGCTACAGCCAATGAGAGAGCAGCATTCACTAGTCTGTGTATCTGCAGGCCAGCGGGAGGTGAGGGAGAAGTTAAAAGCGCTCATTTTTGGTTTATTTGGACCAAGAAATGAGGAAAACTAGTGGAGGTTTGACAGGAGCACTCGTGTCTGTTGACGTTACATTCAGAAAGTTAAAAAGAAAGTGGAGGAGAAATTGCTAATTCCCTTCAATCCCAGGTGAGCTAATACGTACATTTCCTACCCCATAAAGGCTTCTTTCTCATTATGTAGTTAATAACAAAAGATTTACTAGTGTTTTTGGCTGGGAGACATAGTTTAGACGAAGTTGTCGGCGATTCTTCCTATTTCTATAGTCATGCTGTGTGAAAGCCCCAGTCGCTGATGCATCTTGCAGTGTAAACAAAGCAGCGACAAAATGCTAGCCGAGATAGTCATGCAGTGTGAAAACATCTGTGACACGACTACTTTGAAAATCATGCAGTCTGAACTGGGCACTGCTCCCACTAGCCCAGGCATGGGCAAACTCGATCCTCGAGGGCCGTTGTCCCTGCATAGTTTTGCTCCAACACTAATCAAACACACCTGAACACCCTAATTAGTGTCTTCAAGATCACTAGAAAGCTACAAGCAGGTGTGTTTGATTAGGGTTGGTGCAAAACTATGCAGGGACACCGGCCCTCCAGGATCGAGTTTGCCCATCCCAGCACTAGCCACTCCGGCTGGTTGAAGATCAGTTTGAAATTGTAATTGTCTTAAAAAGCAGAGAGAAACCGATGTGGTTTCGGGGCCAGCACAAGAGATGACAAAAAAACGACAGTTCGCATGAGCAAAAGAAACCGGTGAATACCGAATGAGAGGTAGATCACACACACGGCGAGACTAACCTCGTTCACTGACGAGGGCTTCAGTGTTGCGCGCACAGGTGATGTGATGCCAGTGTTTAAAAGCGGGTGCGCTCATGTTTCTTTGCGAGAAGCATCCGTGCCTGGAAACGCTACTAATGGGTTCTCTTTAAAATAGACCGGACAAAAAGTGAAGCTCGCCCACCTTCAATCCTGCTGCTTTCAAGAACTCCAGATATTTTTAAATGTCTTATTGTAGGCAGTGTTGTAAAGTAACAAATCACAAATACTCAAAAACTACTGTAATTGAGTTCTTCTTCTCAGAAACTGTAATTTACTAAGTAGTCTGGTAACACTTTATAATAACTACACACTATGAATCATTTACAAGCGGCAACCTCCCGCTCTCCCTCGGGAAGCCAATACGGAAGTAACTAAAACTGCAATTCATCGACTCGCCTTGGGGGGCTGGCTCCAGGAAGTCCAGGTCATTACTGACTGCATTGGGAAATTGGCCATTTTTACAGCTGATAATACATGCTTACAGCCTGGTACAAATGATGGCTTTGGTATATATAGTCATGATTAACCTTCATGACAACTGTGAGGGGGTGAATTTATTTTATAACTCATCCATTTTGTTTTATATAAGTTATATTAAGTTTGCATAATTAAGGGTGTGGCCACTTGAGTGACAGCTAGGTCTCACTGCTCGCTGTCTCGTCTCCTCAGCTGATTCCGGTTAATTAGCCAATAAACTCGGCATATATGTCGCATTTTTGTGTTGCTTAATGTTTCTTTACACAGTCAGTTGCCTTTTGGGATTATTTCCTACAATTATCAGATGATATGGGATGCTGTGTGCACTTAATTGTGCTCACAAACCATTCACGTGGCCTCCGTTTCCCTGGTGAGTGAAATTATATACTTGTATACCATCTCTATAAATGTATTTGTTTTATTTAAGATCATTTATAATGTTCTTTAGAGCTGTAATGCCCTCCAGAATCCGACAGATAGATTAGCTGTAGGCTCTAGAACAGTCATCTGAAGCGTTATCATACAGTGTTATGCTGGAGTTCATCAATAGTCCTGCATTTACTAACACAGACTAGAATTGAATTGTTTGGACGTATTTCGGGTTTTCCTCCTGTTAAACAATGCTTAGTGGCTCATTGCTACTACAGTGTTTTTAAAAGTCTAAACACTTTATTGATATAGTGTACAGCCAAGCACATGTGGTCAAAAATGAGTCGCAGGTAATAGAGTATCAAGCGTTTCTCCAAAGTAAGCTCTGTCTAAGCCAGGTCCAAGCAAAATGCCAGCAGGTGTCTGTAGCTCCGCCACTCTCCGCCTCTTTGCCCTTGTTTGGTATCCCACCGTGGGTGCGATGACGCGTGAACAAAATGGCGACGGTTGGCGCGCCTACTTGTAGCTTCATTTGCGCTCTTTAGAAACCTATTGGTGACGTCACGGATACTACGTCCATATATTTTACAGCCTATGATCATTTATTAAGCATTAGCATCTATTGAATTCCTTATTTGTTAAGCATTAACTCTACATTAATAGACATTAATAAGCAGTTAATAACTGAAGCTACAAATGCTCTATTCTTGACTTACAACCACATTTATAATGTGCTTAATAATTGAACTTTCATAATTTGTGACTGGTCCATTTTTCATGACTAAATGAAGTATTTAATCATTTCTATTTAGAGAAGCTGGAGTTATTAAGATAATTCAGAATGAATTAGTAAATGATTAATAAACTATTGATCATTAGTTTATTAATGATCAATTAGTCTATTAATGACAACCCCCGGGACACGCTGGTAAGGTTTACCTCAGCGTTGTTGTAGTACGCGGTGCTGTTTTTCTCCTGCACGTCTTCTCCGCGGGCTGTGAAGAAGGTCAAAGGGTAAAAATCCTTATGTGGCGGCTGTGTTCCCGCTGGCCATCAGCTTTCCCTCGTAGAAGAGATCAGACGTGTAGCTGCGGGTCAGTCAGGACACACAGTCAGCTTGAAGACTCATTACAAGACGATAAACAACACGCTAACATCTTCAGATTTAAATGTTTGACAAGAAATAAGTCATAATGGTCTCAGGGTTCTTACGCTTTCCAATTTAAGCACTTAAATCATGTGTAGAAAAGTATATATTTACATGCATATGAACACAACAACACATTATATATGCACACTACCTGACAAAAGTAACCAATAATAACTTGACTTCTAGTTACATTTAGTATCAGAAGTGGCTTATATGAAAGGTAAAGGCCTCTAGATTACGATTATTTGACCACAATAAATATGGTCATGTCTTGATTATTAATGATTCTATTTTTTTTTTCCAATCCCAGTTGTAAGAGCAACAAATAATAACTTGACCTCTAGTTGTTCATGTGGAAAAGTGGCAGAAGGTCAATTTTCCCAGGAATCATCTGTTGATCTGTCATCTCAATCATCACCAATACTGCAGAAGACCAACTGGAACAGCATGGACCAAGATTCTCACAGAAATCAGTCAAGTTTTGGTGAAGGAGAAATCATGGTTTGGGGTTGGTTACATTCAGTATGTGGGCGTGCAAGAGATCTGCAGAGTGGTAGCTCAACATCAAACAGCCTGAGGTATCAAGACATTTGTGCTGCCCATTACATTACAAACCACAGGGAGAGGGCAAATTCTCCAGCAGGATAGCGCTCCTTCTCATACTTCAGCCTCCACATCAAAGCTCCTGAAAGCAAAGAAGGTCAGCGCTCTAGGATTGGCCAGCCAGTCAACCAGACATGAACATTATTGAGCATGTCTGGGGTAAGATGAAGGAGGGAGGGCATTGAAGATGAACACAAAGACTCTTGATGAACTCTGGGAGTCCTGCAAGAAGGCTTCTTTGCCATTCCAGATGACTTTATTAATCAGTGATTTGAGTCATGTCAGAGATGTATGGATGCAGTCCTCCAAGCTCATGATGGAGTCAGACACAATATTCATTCTGTTTCCACTGCAGCATGAGCACATATTCTATACTGGACATTATTGAAGGTTCAGTGAGCAGGACTTTAGTCTAAGCAGAGTCAGACCTTACTGTCCTAATCAAATCATTAATAATCAAGGATGATCAGATTTATTGTGCTCAAATAAGCGTAATCTAGAGGCCTTTACCTTTCATATAAGCCACTTCTGATACCAAATGATCAACAAGAAGTCAAGATATTATTGGTTCTTCCTAAAACTTGGATAGGCGACAAGACTTTTGTCAGGTAGTCTATAATATTCCAAGGGCGTAGGTTGGCACTTGACATTGGTGGGGACGGGTGAATACAATATATATATATTGTTATTAATTATTAAATTAATCCTCTTTTCATAAAATTTATTAAGTTAAATTAAATAGTCAGGCTCGTAGCCAAGGGGGTCCGGGTGAATTGAAAGACCAAATATTGGATTATTATTATTATTATGCTTGAATTTTCCTTTTCAAATGGCCCAATTCTGACTGAGGAAAGTTGAATGTGCTGGCCAGTTTGTTATTTGCCTGTAGGCTTCAGTTTTTTATTTTAAAACAAGTTTGAACAGATTTCTAAAATAAAAAAATGTAATGATCAATGAAAATAAAGTAGTATTTCAAATATAAGTATCTTTTTCATATTCTCCATGATAAATGTTCATTATTTATAAAACGGTAATATAAAACTTAGTTTAACGCACATGAGCCTGATAGTGTAATGGTAAAAGAATGTTTATTAATTGATGAAGAGAGAGTTAATAAAGACTTCCGTTTATTTTAGCTAAATGCAAATGAAACATGTCTCATATTTCAGTATTTATGAACAGCACAGGCTGGAGTTTTCCTGAAAAACTGTTTCAAATTGCACACATGCTACTCTGAGAGATCAGGAGAACCGGCAGGGGTCATATACTTTTACATGTAGCTGTTTATTCTGCAGTCAGTTTTCAGGGCATGTTATGCACAGACTGTATCAGTCTCCTATAACAATAGACTGTGCGTTAAAGTGGGGAAAACACAAGCATCAACAAGATTATGATGGACTCATTCAGTAGCGAACTACAGTTTATGTGACTTACACTTTTCCTTATCTCCACCTTTATTTTGCTGCCGCCATTCTCATCTGCGTGTGTCACACACCTTATTCTTGCACGGGAAATTCACAATTTTGGCGGTCGATGTTTGTATCTTAAGCAGCTACGGCCTCTCAAGTGACAGCAGGGAAAGGCACAGCCAATCACAATAGCCGCATTTCCACTATCGGGCCAGTGCGAGCCAGGGCTTTAATCGGGCCAGGCCGGGCCAATAGCCCGGGAGGTTGAGAAATGAGGCCGAAATCATGTCGCGTTTCCACTGTCGGGCTAGTTGCTCGCAGCGAGTCACGCAAACACCGCCCCCAGAACGTCCCCCGAATCAAACGTCACACAACCCGTCACACAACCCGCCCACTTCAGCGGGAACAAAAAACTCAAATTATAACCACAAACACAACCTGGCATCACTACGAGAGCGCGAAGATGGAGAACACCGAAGCCATTGCTTTTTTACTGTTTGTGGTCTGTTGGTGTAAGGCCAGACAGCGATCCCTGGATAAGGACATTCGAGTTCGGCGGCATTTACTTCGAACACAGATTTTGGCTGTCGGCACCTCTCTGTATGGCACACTTGTTCTGTCCTCTTACCGGAAAGCGTGACCGATAAATATGTACCCAATGAGCCGGAAGTTACACGTGTTGGATTTCGCGCTAAATGTTTTAAAAGGGAACACTCAAAAGTAGCCCCTTCGTAGGCCATGTGTGCGCCACATGGCTGACGTCTCATGTATTGTTTTAGGATCAGCGTTTTAGTTAAAAAGGTAACGTTAGTGAACACTTAGAGCAGTGTTGACTTTGTGGTGCAGTTTGATAAAACGTTAGTTAGTTGGTAAATGCCTCAAATAAATAAATCACATGCCAGTACTGTCTGCTATCCATTTTTTCTTCTTCTTAGTGAGTTGATCAAGCGCGATAGCAAAACAAATGTAAGGGAAGAAAGCATCTTGTCTCCTCTTTACCTGACAGGAAAACTCCGCCTTTGTACGTAACCCCGCCCCGAAGCCCCAGTTGGCCCTCCTTGGCCCAAGGTATTCGGCGGGCCGAAAAAGGCCAGACGCTGGCCCCAAGGAAGCCCCGCTTTGGCCCGATTACGCCCCGGAAGTGGTAGTGGAAACGCGACTGGCCTTGGCTCGCTCGCTTTAGGCGCGATAGTGGAAACGCGGCTATCGATCATACGTTTTTGGAGGGGCGTGCGACCCGAGGAGAGAACATGATTTATTGGTGGGGGCGCGTCCCCTCCATCCACCCTGAATCTACGCCCCTGTAATATGACTGTCATTTATCTTAAATTCAGTTCTTCTAAATCCAAAGGGCAGTCTTGTTTTCAGAAATAGAGTCAAAATGAAGTGAGTTTTTCCTTAAAACAAGCAAAATAATCTCATTTTCACTTTGAAATAAGAATATTTAGCTTACCCCATTGATTATTTAGCTTATTTTACAGCAGAACTCACTCAGCTTTGACTTAATAGTCCTAAAAGACAGCACAATACTTTACACTTGTCTAGAAAACGTTTCTTGATTTAACAATCGTTAGATATTTGGACTAGAAACAAGGCAAAAACAGTGTAAACCAGGCCTTAAGTTGAACGTAGAGCGCTGTGTGAGACTGACAGAGAGTTGTGTAATGTAATATAATGTAATGTGTCTCCTCAGGACGAGTGCTGTGAAAGAGTTCACACCTACTTGATGATTGCCTCATGCGAGCGGTAGTTTTCACAGAGCAGGATCCTGCAGGGGTATTCGGACGGGTAATGCTCATACAGCCGGTCCAGCAGAGACACGTGCAGATTCCTCTCCCGCGCAAACTCACTGTACACGAACGGGCTGAGCTGTGGATCAAACACACACACACACACCGCATTACTACACACACTACAACCACACAAACCAGTCACTAATATATATATATTTAATTTTATTGAGTAACGGATCACAGTTAGGATGAAAAGGAAATGGTTTAAACATGCTAGTTTTGAGATAATTAGACTAAACACACTCCTATAAGTGTGATAATACTCATTTTAAGACTTTTCTTCTTTACTAAAGCCTAGGTAGATTTACTTATGTCAAGTAGAATTATCTTCCTGCATGGGCAGATCCTCATTTGACCTGTTTCTAGTGTGTATCTTCTTAAATAATTCGCTCATTTCTCATATTTAGATGTGAAATCCTTCATCGGCGTTAGCTGAATGGGTTTTTACGCACTCGAACATTGCACTGCACAATATATGTAGATTAAATGCAAAACAACTCAACAAAAACAAGCATCACGTTCATTTCTGTGCTCAAAACACTCTTGTTTTATTTTAATTAACAATCAAACGCACGAGCTAGCTAGCTCCAAGCACATTTCAGTCATTATTTCGGACTTGTCAACGGTTGCAAGCGGGGGGCGATTAGTGTAACAGATCACAATCCACAGTTCGAAACATAATTAATTTATTTAATCCTAAATTGGATGACGCAGTGGCGCAGTAGGTAGTGTTGTCGCCTCACAGCAAGAAGGTCGCTGGTTTGAGCCATGCAGTTGGCATGTGTGAAAGCATTTAGGTTTCCTGTAAAATATAATGATGACGGAATAAGTTGTGATGGGTTATTCGGGATGTGTGGGATTCTTAGTAGGCTTGGGCGGTAATACGGTAATATGGTATACCGCGGGATCTAAAAATAGCAACGGTGTCAGTTTCAATACCGTTATACCGTCATAAAAACAATGCCCTTAAATAGGAGACAAGTATTAAATATTATTTATTTAATGCCTAATTAATGCGTGTGTGATTGTCATCACGGGACAGTGTGGAGGAGAGAGAGAGGTGAGGTAAGATGGCCAGTCGCACACCAAGTGACCTGGTCTCGAAAATGAACACAACCTCTGCAGTTTGGCAGCATTTCGTGTTTTGACCGAACGAGAAGGGAGAAGTGGTAAATACAAACTAGAGGTATGCATTCCCGCTGCTGTACTGCAGGACCCCACCAGATTTCTTCCGAAATTTCCGAATAGATCGCAGGAGCGGTCGGTAACTCTGGTGTAATTTGAACGGGAGCGGGCGGTCTAACAATATCACTCCTGAGCAAGCGAGCATGCGCGCATCTGCATGGATGCTGTTTATGTGTGTGTGTGTGTGTGTGTGTGTGTGTGTGTGAATGAGAGAGAGCGTGATGCTTTGTGTCGCTTGGTGCTCTTTATGTGTGTGTGTGTGGATGAGAGAGAGAGAGAGAGAGCGTGATGCTGTGCGTCGCTTGGTGGTGGTGTGTGTGTATGTGCGAATGAGAGAGAGCATCCCGCCAGATCTCTAATACGAACAGACAAACAGGTGACCGCGAACCTAAGGTCGCATATATGATATGCAGTTTCTAAATGGTCAAGCCAACAGTTTGGTGACGCTGTCTGAGCCTTACGTCATCATTTTTTTTATTATGCGCGGTAATACCGGATACCGAGGTAAAATAGGGAGGTTTGACGGTGTTAAAATTTGGAGACCGCCCAAGCCTAATTCTTAGGTTATTAATTAATTAATTAACATTTTTTAACTATTTATTTCATTTTATGTGAATGCGATTAAGTTCTTAACATACACTTACATTTGAATAATTCAAACTCAAGATTTCCTTTTTTTTCTCCACTATTTATTCATTTTTGCTCATTTAAAAAATAAGAAATAGAAAAAGACATTTAATTCATTCATAAAATTATGGGCAAATACTTTACAATATACAGTTGAAGTCAGAATTATTAACCCCCCTTTGCTGTTTGCTTGTCTGGAAAATGCTTCTTGATTTAACAATTTTTAGATATTTGGACAAGAATAAGACAAAAAGTAAGTAAAAAGTATTTTTTGCAGTGTACTGTCGCTGTCTGGGCTTTCCATGTCTTTTAACCTTCCTTTCTTCATGTGTTCAATACGTTTTCCCATTGTCATTTCATTTTAATACACACACACTTCATTTCTCCTACACCCTAATCAGTTTTGCTGTCTTTGTATGTTTGGATTACTTTAGATGTTTCTGACATCTAGTAAGTATTTCAAGCCAACGGCACCTTTAGAAATATGTTTTCTCTGCTGAAAATACTGACGCGTTCAATACTTATTTTACATTTTTCTGCCTTGTTTCTAGTCCAAATATCAAACATTTTTAAATCAAGAAGCATTTCCTAGACAAGCAAAAATACAGTGTTGTTTTCAGAAATAACCAGTCAAAATGAAGTGAGTTTTTAGTTAAAACATGCAAAATAATCTGACAACAGGGTAAAATACACTTGCTTTTCCTTTTGACATACGTTAATTTAACGTACTCCCATTGGCAGATTATTTGCTTGCTTTAACTAAAAACTTGCTCCACTTTGACTAATTTCTGACAATATTTTTTGCACATCAAGAAAATGCTTCTTGATTTAGTGATTTGGATCAGAAACCTCCAAGTAAGTGTAGATGTTAATGCTGGAGAACATCATACTATGGTGAAATCCCTTTTAACCGCATTTAATCACAGGTGCACTCACCTCTTCTAGGCTGTGCAGGGAGCTCTGCGGGGCCTGGAGCTGCTGTTTCTGCTGCTGGTGCTGCAGCGGCCTGGATCCTGCCGCTGTGCCATCGCCTGCATGCCGAAGGGCAACCCATGCCCCAGCATGTGTCCGGGATGGGGCCAGTGGGCCTCCTGGAGCAGGTATTTTACTGGAAGTTGCCCCGCGCTGTGATCCGGCGGGAACGGAGCCTGACTGAAGCCCACAGGTGGTTCTCGGCTGGTGTCGGGGTACGAGGGCTGAGTCGGGGCGGGGAAGCTGTGGTTTGGGGCTGAGGACGAGGGGGACGGCAGGTCTCCAGGGCTCCGAGGCTGGATCTGCTGACGGTACTGAAGGAGACGAGACTGAGGAGGAGGCATTTCTGCAGGGTCCCGCTGCTCATACTGCTGTTCCTGCGGGAGCATCTCACGCAGCAGACCCGGATACCTATTTAGACACAAAATGGTGCCAAACAGTCAAAAACACAAAGCTGACAGTAACTAAAACAGCTAATGGAGTATACACTAACCTGTGCATTATTCAGACACTAGATGGCGCCAAACAGTCAAAAACACAAGCTGACAGAAACTAAAACAGCTAATGGAGTATACACTAACCTGCGCATTATTCAGACACTAGATGGCGCCAAACAGTCAAAAACACAAAGCTGACAGAAACTAAACCAGCTGATGGAGTATACACTAACCTGCGCATTATTCAGACACAAGATGGCGCCAAACAGTCAAACACAAAGCTGACAGACACTAAAACAGCTGATGGAGTATACACTAACCTGTGCATTATTCAGACACAAGATGGAGACAAACAGTCAAAAACACAAAGCTGACAGAAACAGCTGATGGAGTATACACTAACCTGCGCATTATTCAAACACAAGATGGCGTCAAACAGTCAAAAACTAAATGACAAAATGAAACAGATGATGGAGTATACACTAACCTGCGCATTATTCAGACACTAGGTGGCACCAAACAGTCAAAAACCAAAGCTGACAGAAACTAAAACAGATGATGGAGTATACACTAACCTGCGCATTATTCAGACACTAGATGGCGCCAAAAAGTCAAAAACACAAAGCTGACAGAAACAAAAACAGCTGATGGAGTATACACTAACCTGCGCATTATCCAGACACAAGATGGCGCCAAAAGTCAAAAACACAAAGCTGACAGAAACTAAAACAGCTGATAGAGTATACACTAACCTGCGCATTATTCAGACACTAGATGGCGCCAAACAGTCAAAAACACAAAGCTGACAGAAACTAAAACAGCTGATAGAGTATACACTAACCTGCGCATTATTCAGACACTAGATGGCGCCAAACAGTCAAAAACACAAAACTGACAAAATAAAAACAGCTGATGGAGTATACACTAACCTGTGCATTATTCAGACACTAGATGGCGCCAAACAGTGAAAAACACAAAGCTGACAGTAACTAAAACAGCTGATGGAGTATACACTAACCTGCGCATTATTCAGACACTAGATGGCACCA
Source organism: Danio aesculapii (assembly GCF_903798145.1). Classification (NCBI taxonomy): domain Eukaryota; kingdom Metazoa; phylum Chordata; class Actinopteri; order Cypriniformes; family Danionidae; genus Danio; species Danio aesculapii. The sequence goes on along the minus strand of NC_079437.1, from coordinate 60,974,571 downwards.
AACAGTCAAAAAAACAAAGCTGACAGAAACTAAAACAGCTGATGAAGTATACACTAACCTGCGCATTATTCGGACACTAGATGGCACCAAACAGTCAAAAACACAAAACTGACAGAAACTAAAACAGCTGATGGAGTATACACTAACCTGCGCATTATTCGGACACTAGATGGCACCAAACAGTCAAAAACACAAAACTGACAGAAACTAAAACAGCTGATGGAGTATACACTAACCTGCGCATTATTCAGACACAAGATGGCGCCAAACAGTCAAAAACACAAAGCTGACAGAAACAGCTGATGGAGTATACACTAACCTGTGCATTATTCAGACAAGATGGCGGCATAACATATGAGTGTAATATGAATAAAAATGAAAAAACGACACACAACATAACGAAAGCATAGTCTATTTGAACAGTGCACAAGGGTTTAATAATAGACCAGTAGTAAATGGTGTGAATTGTTACTTAAACAAAAGTGTTATCAATGTATGTATGTATGTTCAGACCTGGGCATGGTAGGTCTGGGCTCCTCGTCTGCTGCTGGCCCCAGGCCCCATCCGGCTCTCAGCATCTGCTGAGGGATGCGCAGTCCATGTTGTCCCAGATGAGCCAGCTGCTGCGGCAGCGGGAACGGGGCAACACCGGCCGGCAGGAAGGGTGCGTGCTCCCCCCCACTGGCCCACAACGAGCCTGCTGCTGATGCTGAAGAGCCTCCATTCCTGACGATGCCTGACCATCTGACACACAAAACATAAAAACTAAATAAATAACTTGCACTTTTGGAAACAAAATGTATTATTTTCAATGTTTTTCATATTAAAAGTAGAAAACAAACAGTATCTCTCCTAAATAAAGACTTTAAGTGTTGAGTGTGATCAAGGCCTAAGAAGAATCTATATATACCAAACCTAAAGTGTCGCCCAACAGCGAGTCCAGCTCTCCTCCCCGAAGCTGTTGAGTCGGAGCGGCTGCTGGTGCATCTGTGCAGGCAGACCTCGAACCACACCCTTCAGATCCTCAGACATCCCGGCCCCCATCGGGGTCCTCTCCGCCTTCCAGCACCGGAGACTGCAGTCCGCGGGGTCCCATCGGCGGCCCGCTGAAAAACGACGGAGGAAAGGAGGAGGCCTGCGGGTGCATGGGCGTCTGCATGCGGAGAGGGGGTCGGGACAGGCCGTACTGCTGTGGGAACTGGCTGTTCCCATGATGAGAGGGGAATCCAGGATGTGGGGGTCCGAGGTGGAAATTGAGGGCTCTCTGGGGGTCTTTGCGTATGAGGCGGTTTGCAGGGAAGCCCCATGCTGGACTGGGGCTCTGGACTCTTGTTTTGGACCGATTCTGGATCCCCTGCAGAATAAGGAGATGGTACAGTCTTTACCATATTGGAGGGAGTTTTTGAACTTGCAATGGATGAACAAGTTGCTAAGATTACACTGCAAAAAAAGATTTGTCGTCTTGTTTCTAGTTCAAATATCTACCAATTCTTAAAAGCAGGAAGCTTTTTACAAACATGCAGGATATATTGTCTTGTTTTCCTTAAAAGCAAGCTAAATAATCTACCAATTGGCTGAGCAGAATACTCTTATTTTCATTTTGAATTAATATTATTCTGCTTATCTCATTGGTAGATTATTTTGAAAAACTGAATAGAAAAGATTATTGAAAAACGCAATTTTGACTCATTTCTGAAAACAAAACTGGGATTTGGACTTTGTTTTGGGCTGATTCTGAATCCCCCTGGGAAATAAGTAGATGATGGTACAGTCCTTACCAGATTGGTGGGTGTAAAGATAATGGGCTCTATTTTAATGACCTAAGCACAAAGCTCATGGCGTAAAAGCATTTAGAGCGTGTCTGAATCCACATTTGCTATTTTAAGGATTAAATAATACGCTCTGCACTGTGGCGCATGGTCTAACAGGGTTGAGCTTATTCTCTTAATGAGCTCTGATTGTGTTTTGAGAATAACGTGCATTAAACCAATCAGAGTCTCGTCTCTCATTCCCTTTAAGAGTCAGTTGCGTCACGCCATTTTGCATTTGCTATTTACATGGCGGACTTTGTAAGTGTAATAACTGAACGCTTTATTAGTGAGAAAACAGTTGTACAGAGCTTCTGCAGCACGAGGATAAAGAACGAGCCTCCTCCATTCAGCCTCTTTACTTTCAGGGTTCTTACACATTACCCAACTTCAAATTCCAGCACTTTCAATGTGTATTTTTATGCTTTTCCAACACCTAACCAACACGGTAAATTATGTTTACTGTATAGCAGCTGTATATACTTTCACATTTAAATCCATTGTGCCATTTAAAAAAAAAACATATAACATTTCAGCTTAAAGTGCTGAAAAATGAGTTCACAGTCAGATTGTGTTTGGGTGTAGTCCCAAACTTTCATGACCCACATGATATTTCATGTGCATTGCTATTTAAAATTCATATAACAAATTAAATCCTTATGAGTCCGAGAATATTCAACAATTTGCACTCACACAAATGCTCCCTAATATATTCTGAGCTCAATAGCTAAAATTCCAGGCGCATATGCAACCAAAACTGTCGAAATTTCAAGCCCTGCAACTTCAAATTCAAGCAGGTTCAAGCAGTTTGTCCAAAATCCAAGCACTTTTCTAACCTTGAAAACACTATTAAAAATCAAGCATTTCCCAAGATTTCCAGCACCCGTACGAACCCTGTACTTTCTCTTTACTTTACTCCTTTACTTTAATGAAGGAAACGGTGGAAACTCACTCCACTGAACACATCCATTAGCCCACATATTTTATTTCCTTTGTTAAGCACAAAGATTTGATCAAAACTATTTCTAAATTCAGTTCTAATCTCTAGCAAAGGAATAAATGAACAATAATAATGAAGTGTGGGTCAAAACACTGAGTTATATCCAAACACACGTCCTGTTCTGATGCCCCATATGGTGATGCAGGACGTCACCAAAACCCCACAGCTGGACAAATCTAAACTAGTTTTATTAAACTAATATAATCTGCATATAATAAATAATACTGATAATAATAATAACATTATACAGATACAGATCGTCATGAATAAACTGAAAAGTCCCCCGAGGTGAAGAAGGCATGGAGGCAGTGGTGTTTATATACATGTAGAAAATCATTGTTGGATCATTTTAATCCTTTAATTATATTCATCTGTAAAGATATTTGTGCGTTGCTGATCATCCTGTGTGTATTCAGCAGTGTGTAAGTGTTTGGATCTGCATAGGCACATAATGAACGCACTCTGCGCCAGACTGCAGAGCAGCTTTTAGGGGCCGATCAGACTTTTTGAGTTGAGAGGCGCCTTTTTTGAATGATTCACTAATGGCCGCGAGCGTTTTGTGCGCTGCTTATGCGCCCCTCATGTTTTAACCGCCTGCTGCGCCTTGCATTTTGCCGTTGCGCGCCATGCGCTTGCAGTTGAAAAAAAAATCAACTGGTGGAAAAAGCACGTCAGGTCAGTCGCGTCTGTTTTATTCTCCAATCAAATGACAGCAGAGGCGGGGTTTCCATTGAGGTGTCTGCAGTGTTTGTGTTGTCAAAGACACCTACGGAGACTCTTGAAGATGGAGGAGAGACTTGTGGTTGCTGTTTTGAGTTATCCAGAGCTGTATGACTTCACAAATTAAAATGTTTAAATATTAAAATTATACCAATATCAACAGCAACACTCACGCACATTACACAGCTGATTCAGCCATTGCCTGGTGACATTAAAAGAGCACCGCGCTTCTGTTTTTCTTGTCTACAAAAAGTCAGTGTGGTGGGCCTCACATTTTTGGAACAGAAATGTGCATTCAGTGTGATCAGCACCTTAGTTGGTCAATGATGCTGTCTATTTTAGTTCCTTAAAATAGCAACACACCAACAATGCTCCTTAACACACCTCCTTTATAGATCAGCACACCAGCACACCTCATCTGCACATCAATAACTGTCTGGTTTAGCTCAGCTACTAAATACGATCTCCAAAGACTACGTCGAATAGTTCGGACTGCTGAGCGAATCACTGGTACAACCCTTCCTACTCCCCAAGAACTGTACTTATCCAGAGCGAGCAGAAGGGCTGCCAAAATCACTCTGGACTCCTCACACCCAGCACACTGCCTCTTTAAACTGTTACCTTCTGGTCGACGCTACAGAGCACTGCGCACCAGAACAGCCCGACACAGAAACAGTTTCTTCCCTCAGGTGATCCATCTCATGAACACTTGATGATAATAATTGTGGAACCAACATCACTACTGCTATACACTTTTATACACATATACACTTATTTAACAACACACTTTACATGCCAATTTGCACATAACTGCTGCACATATAACGTTGTATATAGTAATAAACACGTACACACACTTGTCAATCTGTATATTTGCACTCACTACTTACTTCTATTTTTTTTTTTAAATATATGTATGATCTGTTTTTTGTCCTGTCTCTGTAATCCTGTTGCACTGTAAAAGCTCTGTCACCAAAACAAATTCCTCGTATGTGTGAACATACCTGGCAATAAAGCTCTTTCTCATTCTGATGAGTCCACACAGTGGCGCAAATGGATTTGTTATTTAAACAACGTGGTGCAACACGTGAAAATTATGGTTGCGCTGGTCTGAAAATAGCAACAAATCGAGCCAAACACCTCTTGCACCTTATTGCACGGGGTGTATGATAGGGCCCAAAGTGTTTTTGAGCATGCAATTAATGAAAAAGTTTGATTTCTGAGGTTGCACTGCAGAAAAAAAAAAAAAAAAAGTTTTGTTTCTAGTCCAAATATCAATAAATAAATAAATAAAATAAAAAATAAAAAGTTTGTTTCGTTCTAGTCCAAATATCAAAAAATAAATAAATAAATAATAATTTAAAAAAATTGTTTCGTTTCTAGTCCAAATATCAAAAAAAATAATATATAAATTAAAAAAATAAAATAAAAAATAAAAAGTTTTTGTTTCGTTTCTAGTCCAAATATCAAAAAAAATATTTATAATAATAATAATTACATTTTCTAGATGAGCTAAAAATATTGATATTTGAAATAATATGTCAAAAACAAGCGAGTTATTCCTTAAAGCAAGTAAAATAATCTGCCAGTGGGGTGAGCAGAATAAACTTGTTTTAGCTTTGAGATAAGTTTATTCTTCTTCCCTCATTGTCAGATTATTTTGCTTGTTTTAAGGAAAAAACTCAATTTTGACTCAATGTTTATGAAAACAAAAATATTTTAACGCTAGTCTAGAAAATGCTTCTTGATTTAAGAATTTTGAGATATTTAAAGTGAAAGTGTAAATGTATTTTACCTGTTTTTCCTTCAGTTCAGGGGCTTTTCTCTCAGGCGTCAGCAGTCGACAATGCTCGGCTTTCCCATTAATGTCCATTTTCCCTAAAGAATGACAATATATCAGCAAAACCCATCAAATAAAATGATAACAGCTCCAAACTGAGAATTTAAAAGAAATATGAGGTGGATTCTCATTAACAGTGCATGATATTTTCCAAGAAAACCAAATATCAGTAAAAGGGGTAGTTCACTCAACAATGCAAATATCATGTCATGTTTCCTTATCCTCCACTTATCACAAACCAAAGAGGGCTTAAAATGCATGAATTGAGCTACAATACTGCAGCAGTGAACTGGTTTTGAAGTGTTACCGTTCCCGCTGGGCTCTTGAAGCAGCTCTTTCTCTGTATTTTGCTGCTGGTTGAGGCCTAAAGGCGACGCGTGACTGAATCCGTACAGCACAGGTGAGGTGCGACTGGCTGCAGGACGCAGGTTCAAGTTGTACATGGCCGCCTGGTGGCTCATAAAGCGAGGATCCATCGCAAAACGGCTCTGATAACCGGCCCAGGGCAACTGGAAAGAGGAGAGTTGGGGTCATACTGGTGTGACGTTTGTTTGTTTTTTTGTTTATTGACACATCAGCAACTTGACAAAATGACACAATCAACATGGATGAATATATACTACATAATAGTGGCAACTATATATTTTAAATAAGAGTTTATACAAACTAAATAAAAATAAATCATATAAAAAAGTATAATATCTAAATAAATAATAAATAAAAATAAATGTAAAAAATAAAGCTAAATAAGTAACTATAAAAAGTATAAAATAAACAAATACATAAAATTAAATAAATAATAAAAAACAATTAAAAATATATATACATGCATGTATATATTTTTTATATGAATAATAAATAAACAGTACACACACATTACATAAGTAAATACAAAATAAATCAATTTTATATATACACATACAATAAAATAAATAATTAGTTAAATGAATAAATATAAATAAAAATATAATTATATAATTATATAAATAATAAAAATAAATATAAACATGCATTTATCTATATATGCATAATAAATATACACACTACACACATTACATAAAAGTAAAAATACAAAAAAAAGAAATAAAAATATAATTAATATGATAAAAAAGTAATATATATAAATAAATATATGTATATATATATATATATATATATATATATATATATATATATATAAAAATAAATCAATAATAAATAGAATTAAATAAATAATAAAAATAAACAAGTGTATGTGTGTGCGCGCACGCGAGTATGTATATGTGTGTGTGTGTGTGTGTGTGTGTGTGTGTGTGTGTGTGTGTATATACACACACACACACATGTGTATTTATATATGCATAAAAAACATACACAGTACACACACACACAAATTACATAAAAGTAAAATAAAAAAAGGGTGGTACCGGAAGAGGCATGGGCATCACCATATTTCCCCCATAAACTGCAGGCACATATAGGATGCTGGCCCCGGGGTCGAGTCTCTGAACGGGACTCGGTGATTTTCCAGAAGCTGGCGCTCCTGCACCCGGTGGAGTAAAGGCCTGGATTGGGTTTCCCATCAACACCGCAGCATTGGGCTGAACTGAAGAAACAAACATCAACCAACACTGTCAATAAAGCGCTATTATACCATAATGTAGACCTATTATGCCCCTTTTTACAAGATATAAAATAAATCTCTGATGTCTCAAGAGTGTGTGTGTGAAGTTTCAGCTCAAAATAACACACACATAATGTTTAATAACTCTCTGAAACTCTGTTTGGGGCTTTTTAGTGACTGTCACTTTAAATGCAAATGGGATTGTGTTCTTTTCAGAAGAGGGGCGGAGCTACAAATGCCTGTGTCAGCATAGTGGCAGATTCAAAAACAAGACTAACGCCTTATGCTGCTGAGGGAGAGACGGTCACTAGTAGGCGGGGCTTTCCCCCTCTGATGACATCATACAAAGGGAGAATGTCAATCAGAGTGTTTCTGCAGACTGTTTATGTCAAGTCTGATTATAAAACAATAGAATTAATCAATTTTTACCATTAGAAGCTGGTTATATTCACACACTGCTGACACACAACTGTGTTTAACACCTTATAGAAGTGACTTTTTCATAACAGGTGCTCTTTAAAACTCTCCTGAAGCAAACTAAATAAGCTAAATTCAACATTGTGACTTGTGAGAGTTTGATTATTGGGAAAAGTGTAGGGTTGGGTGAAAAATCGAAGGCGGTTTCTAGATAACCACCAGAGTTTGTCTTGTTTCTAGTTCAAATATCTAAAAGACAAGCAAAAACACAGTCTTGTTTTCAGAAATAATGAGTCAAAATTAAGTGAGTTTTTCCTTAAAACATGCCAAATACTCTGCCAATGGGGTGCCAAACCCAGAATTAGATTCCATCTTGTTGTTTACCACTCATTAACAAGCTAAATAAAGTGAATTGTCATTAAAATGGTCCTCTTGTTTTATTTATCTGATCTCAAAAGCAATGTCTTGGCAAAAAAGAATAGCTTCACATGTGTGACTGATCAATTGTGCTAATAAAACTTCTCCAAATCTGCCCCGTTTGCTGATTTAATTAAAATCTTGATTCCCCATCTGTCCATCACAGCTAGCTTTTAGCTCACAATTGTGTGCTCTTCAAGGATGAGTTTGCAAAAAAAGCTCAAATTAATCGCATGAATCTAATATCCATCAAGAACACGTCTAGCACAGATTACAGCAGGCATTAGGATGCGTTTCTGTTTGCAAATGAGGTCTGAAATATTCTGAGCTCACCCACTTCCAGCCTAAAACACGTGGGATTTTGATTGTTTTTGTGGGTAAATACATTGAGCAGCTACTGACCTTGCATTGAAATGTTCCAGGACACGTGGTGAAAATGATGCAATTAAAATTTGATGTCT
>NC_079437.1:60958805-60961305 GCF_903798145.1 Danio aesculapii | reverse complement strand
GGGGGAAAAATGGAACAAAAAAGAAAAAGGCTTGTCAAATCTTTGCAAGTATTAATTTACCTTGGATTTTATTAATAAAAAATAATTATAAAAAAACATAAATAAATAAATAAAAAAGACACCAAAAAGTAATTTCTGACCTGGATCCATTTACTTAAATTAACAAATTGTTAATTGTCATAAAAAAGCGGCTTCACATTCTTCTAGCAAGTTTGGGCTGAATACGTTTCTTTTTGTTGTGAAATTCACCAACAGGACACTAAATTAGGCAGTCAGTCGCTCTCTAACTAACTACTAACCCGAGTGATGGAGCCAATGAAGTGCAGGGCTTGAGGAGAAACAGACACTAATCCGAGCTGGAGAGAGGAAAAAAAAGAAAGAAAGAGGAAAGAGGAAGTGTCCGCGCTCATCTATTCTGGCATGTTTACCTCCGTCTCCTCAGGGCAGAGGATTGATTGGCATATTATTCCTTTTAAGGCTGGCGTTTAGACGGATGCGCTCTGCTGCTCACACAACCGGAGCCTTTATTAATGTCAGCATGCCGTGACTCCACATCACAGCACGTTATGTCAAACCGCATCTGACACACGTCAGCATCAAGATGTATACTATATTTCTGTTATGCATCAGGCTGAAATGAATGCAGGAAACATGTGTTTATCATGTAAATAATGTATTATCTACCGCTAATATACAGGGGTGGGCCGTTTATATGGATACACCTTAAATGGGAATGGTTGGTGATATTAACGTCCTGTTTTGTGGCACGTTAGTATATGTGAGAGGGCAAACTTTTCAAGATGGGTGGTGACCATGGTGGCCATTTTGGATCCAACTTTTGTTTTTTTCAATAGGAAGAGAGTCATGTGACATCAAACTTATTGGGAATTTCACAAGAAAAACAAAGGTAAGACATGAAAGAATAAAGTTAAGCTAAAACCAAGCACACCATTGTTTTTCTTGTGAAATTCCAATAAGTTTGATGTGTACGAACCGTGCCGTACCACTCAGTGAAACGGGCGATGAGATTATTTGAGAGCATGTGATAGGCCAAGGATAGAAAAGAAGAGGCTGTGACGACTAAGGTTTTCATTACCGTATGATGCCTGTCTCTATAACCAGCCCACTGCCAGTTTAAACAACTGTATTTCCTGAGTTGCCTTGGTGGAAAACACCATCTACTTCCTTTGTCATGATGGTTACCTCAAGGTACAGATGAAGTCAGAATTATTAGCCTTCCTGAATTATCCAAACTAATATTGCTTAAGGGGGCTAACAATATTGACCTTAAAAATGGGTTTTAAATCAATCAAAAACTGCTTTCATTCTAGCCGAAATAAAACAAATCTGTTCAATATCATTCGGGAAGTACTTGAATATATTCACAGGAGGGGCGAATCATTCTGGCTTCAACTCTACGTGGGATGCAGTGAGCCTGATGCAGTACCTTTGGGTGGGGAGTGCTGGTGTTTTCCAGGGCCCTGTTGCGGCGGATGCTGCGAGCGCAGGGCCCGAGGGATGAACTCTGGGGCCAGCGGGTTGAGCACATACGTCTTCTTTCAGCTCCAGGGCCTCCAGCTGGACCTTAATCTGCTCAAAGGTGATGCCGTGGAGGCTGTGGTTCTCATGGCAGATAGAGATGAAGGTCTCCCAGAACTTTCTGTGAAGGACCAAACCAAGAGTGAAGATTAAACACGGCATCCTTAACAACTCAGAGGAGGTTTCAAGAAGGTTTAGTGCACCGCAGAGGAAATGTGTGATGAAAGCTTAGAATAACAAGTGTTTTAGATTTATATTTAATATATATTTATTACATTAAAGAGACAATTCACTCCAAATGAAAAGGGAAGATTAAATGTGACTCCATTAATAACTCAACAAAACCAAAGGAGGCTTAGTGTACAGTAGAGCACTGCTTCCCAACCCTGTTCCTGAAAGCACACCAAGATTACACATTATCAATCTCTTCCTAATCAAACACACCTGAATCAACTCATCAGAACATTAGAAAAGACTCCAAAACCTGAAATGAGTGGGTCAAATAAGGGAGACATCCAAAATGCGTACTGTTGGTGTGCTTCCAGGGACAGGGTTGGGAAACACTGTTGTAGACCAAATGTGTCAAGAAAATCTTATGCTATCTGAAGTGTCTGAAAATTAAGCAGGACTTCCTTTACAACTCTAGAAACCAAAGATGCACTATAGGGCGAATATATCATGAAAAGCTTAGATTAACAAAGATATCTGAAGTGTTTTAGTCATATTATACACTCACCGGCCACTTTATTAGGTACACCTGTCCAACTGCTCGTTAACGCTAATTTATAAGCAGCCAATCACATGGCAGCAACTGACAGCATTTAGGCCATGGTCAAGACGATCTGCTGCAGTTCAAACTGAGCATCAGAATGGGGAAGAAAGGGGATTTAAGAGACTTTGAACGTGGCATGGTTGTTGGTGCCAGATGGGCTGCTCTGAGTATTTCAGAAACTGCTGATCT
>NC_079437.1:60951305-60953805 GCF_903798145.1 Danio aesculapii | reverse complement strand
AAGGAGATCTCATGGCATTTTGGGGTCAGAAATACATCTAAGAAAGACGTTATGCTAAGCATTTAGTTTCAAGTAGACCTATCATGCCCCTTTTAACAAGATTTAAATGTGTCTCTGATGTCTCTCTAGAGTGTGGTGTGTGAAGTTTCAGCTCAAAATAACATAAACACACATAACCTTCTCTAACTCTCTGAACTGACCCTTTTAGGCTTTGATCCTAATTTGTGGCGTTTTGGGTGACTGTCGCTTTAAATGCAAATGAGATTGAGCTCTTTTCAGGAAGAGGGCGGAGCTACAAATGCCCTGCGTGTCAGCATAGTGATCCTATACTCGACCCTTAATGATACACAGATCATAATGCACACACTCAAATAACACACAACACACACACACATAAATACACGGACAATCACACACACATACCGACAAAACATCCTTAAATAATACACAAGCTATAACACGCACAATCCACATGTAAAAATACATACTCACACGCACAAAACATACACACACAATACAAACACAAACTCGTAATACACTCAGACACACCACTACATCACACACACACACACACACATACAATGAACAGACACAAAAATACACAACTATTACACACACACACACACACTCGCATAATGCAGACAAAACATGACACACACACACTACTGATAGACAAACAGACACAATACAAACAGTAGACACATAACACACGCACGCACACACACACACTCATATTATACACAGAAATAACCTGATACACAGACATACAATACAATAAATACACAACAAACAATACACAAACATAGACAATTAGACAAGAAACATTACACACACACACACATACAATGCAAAATATGACATACACACACTACTGATAGACAAACAGACACAATACAAACAGTAGACACATAACACACGCACGCACACACACACACTCATATTATACACAGAAATAACCTGATACACAGACATACAATACAATAAATACACAACAACAATACACAAACATAGACAATTAGACAAGAAACATTACACAACACACACATACAATGCAAAATATGACATACACACACTACTGATAGACAAACAGACACAATACAAACAGTAGACACATAACACAACGCACGCACACACACACACTCATATTATACACAGAAATAACCTGATACACAGACATACAATACAATAAATACACACAAACAATACATAAACATAGACAATTAGACAAGAAACATTACACACACACACACACAATGCAAAACATGACATACACACAACCATACAGACAGACACAATCACAGAACTCGCATTCAATGAGATACACAAAACAATACACACATAAACAACACACAACAACACCACACAGAACTCACACATGTGCACAGATACACACATACAATAAACAGACAAAAATACACAATTACTACATGCACACAATCACAATACACAGACAAACATGACAGACACACACACACATATATAAAATACAAAAATACACACAGAAATAATACACAAACAGACAATCAGACCACAACAAACCTTACAGACACACACACAAAATACAAAAATACACAAAAACACAAAGACAATCAGACAACACACACACACAACTCACAATCACACACAAACTCACATAATACACAAACCTACAGACACAACAACACAATTTACACTACTACAACACACACACACACACACACACACACACACACAATTCACACACATAGACAAACAAGCACACAACAAATATTATACACACAATACACACAGCCATAATACAAACAATACACACACACACGCAATACAAAAACACACACACACACAGACACACACACACACACAAAATATGACAGACAGACAGACACACACACAACACAAACAAACCTCACATATTATACACACACACACACACACACACACACACACACACACACACACACAATACAAATAGTACCACACACACACACACACACACACACACACACACACCACACACACACACACACACACACACACACACAAACCGAGATAGACACACAATACACAACTCGTATGCTCACAGAGAGACCCACACACACACACATAATACACAAAGACACAACACACACACATTACATATACACAATTCACACACACACACACACACACACACTTAATTGCCAGGCCCTTCGGCTTGACATTTCCTGTAGCTGGGCTTCACCGATTGGTTGATGCGATTCTGTCTCCATAGCGACGCTGGAGCTGCAGCTAGGAAGGATAGAGCTGGAGGAGCAGAGGCTGCCAGCGGCGTGACACACACACCTCACAGCCGTGTCAATATATCACAAACATAAAATACACACACACACACATATATATATTACACCCACCCACACACACACACACACACACACACACACACACACACACACATATATATACACTCATACACACAAAGACAGCACACACACACACATCATACACACATATGTACACACACAAAAATACACATACATATTAC
>NC_079437.1:60936305-60946305 GCF_903798145.1 Danio aesculapii | reverse complement strand
CAGTTTGTTGATTCACGTCCGCCATTTTCAGCGTGAGTCGAAGCGATATCACTAAAGGAACACGCTAGCTCTATTTTTAGATTAAGGCTCATTGGGCTCAACACAAGATCAATATTCTCCACATTATCGCTCTAATCGGAATTATTGGTTGTATCTTTAAGTAGGTTTGCAAACATGTGTACTTCTCATTGAGTCTACCTTATACTTCAGCCGTTTGCATTTCTCGCGATCCCAGAAGCTCCCTGTGATCTTAACTAGCATGCGTTTTACAATTCTCAACATCGGTTTCTATCAGGGTACACTCAAGTCGACGGCTGGGCGCCACGGACCGCTGCAGAAACCTGTTTAGAATTAAAAAATGCATGGTGCGACGATTTGGGACACTTCATGTCTCTGCCGCGCCACAGAGAGTGTCTGGTGTGCCGTGTCGCGGCTTCGAGCGGCGCATCCGGTGCCTCAGTCAAAGTTAATTCAGTGTGCGTGGTTATTCGTTTCTGTGTACAAGCTCGGCACTTGAAACTAGCACACAGTTGGCTGTAAAACTGTACAAAGACACAAATGATTTTGTACTCTCTGCTTGGTCTGTGTCCGAGCCGTACATGTACGACTGAATGCTGTACCTCTCACTCCAGCTCGTTCTCTCGTTCTCACAGTCTACCTGTCAGACACAGAGCGGGTGAGCTCATGGCCCCGCCCCCTTGTTACGTTGGGCGGGAAGCTGAAACTAATTTACATGTGAAGCAACACACCCATAAATCAGTGAACTGTGGACACGCCCCCAACATGACACTGTTTAACACATTATAATAAAAAAATCTGAATTGTGTTTTAAACTGAAGCTAAACTGGCACACTCAGAGGAACCATCATATTAATATTAAATCATAAAAAAGAGGTCAACTATGTGCTCTTTAAGTTGTCTCATTTCTAGTTCAAATGTCTAAAATGTCTTAAATCAAGCAGCATTTTCAAGATGAGCACTAAATATTGTCTTTTTCAGAAATAATGAGTCAAAATGAAGTCACTTTTTCTTTAAAACAAGTAATATAATCTTCCAATGAGCTAAGCAAAATAATCTTGCTTTCACTTTGAAACAAGATTATTTTACTTACCTATTGGCAGATAATTAAACTCGTTTCAAAGAAAACCGTTCTTAATTTTGACTAGGGATGAGTATCGTTAAGGTTTTAACGTCATTACTACTTTTATCGATACCACTTATCGGTCGGGGTCCTCTAATTTCTCAGGGCTCCAAGCAGCTGCTTACCTCGCTTATTAGTTAAGTCCGCCTCTGGGTAAAACAGTATGGTAAGAACTTAAAAGTTTAGAAATAATTAGGTTGCATCAAAAAGTGTGGTTATGATCAGCATCAGACAAGTTAATCCAGCAAAGATTAGTGCTTAATTAGTGCTTACAATGCAGTACCTCATAATTCCCATTCAATAAGCTGGATACGGGACTGATTTCTGAAAATAATACAGTATTTTGTTGCTCGTCTAGAAATGCTTCTTGATTTAGGAAATTCTAGATAGCTGGACTATAAACGCTCAATAAGAAGAGCTTGCTTTTCCTGCAGTGTGGTGGTGTTTGACTCACCCTGCACATTGAGCACTCTCTCCACGCTGACCTCCGACATCCTCTTTTTGCGCAGTTCGGCTCTGATCCGGAAGACCTGGTCGGCGTAGGGCGAGACCACACCGATGCTGCCCTCCTCCAGCTTCCCCCAGGACACGGGCCACTTCTTCCGCATCTCCTCCACACGCTCCACGATCTCAAACACCTGCAGAAACACACACACACACCAACAGGGCTTGACATCAACACCCGCCAACCCGGGAAATGTGGGTAGATTTCAGCGGTGGCAGGTTATGTCGAGTTCAGACTGCGTGATTTTAACCCTGATTTTGACTCGCTGACATGTTTCGAGAAATCTCAGACAAATGGCTGAAATCACAGTCAAATCTGTGCTCGTGAGTGACAATCACACAGTATGAACTATCAAAGGCGCGATCTGAGAGAATCAGCGATGCGTCGCCGATGCCTGTGAGATATTTGGCGTGCTAAATATCTGGAGCTGTCGGCGATTCAAATCATTTGACTGAACATAACATTGGCGATCGGCTACAGCCAATGAGAGAGCAGCATTCACTAGTCTGTGTATCTGCAGGCCAGCGGGAGGTTGAGGGAGAAGTTAAAAGCGCTCATTTTTGGTTTATTTGGACCCAAGAAATGGAGGAAAAACTAGTGGAGGTTTGACAGGAGCACTCGTGTCTGTTTGACGTTACATTCAGAAAGTTAAAAAAGAAAGTGGAGGAGAAATTGCTAATTCCCTTCAATCCCAGGTGAGCTAATACGTACATTTCCTACCCCATTAAAGGCTTCTTTCTCATTATGTAGTTAATAACAAAAGATTTACTACGTGTTTTTGGCTGGGAGACATAGTTTAGACGAAGTTGTCGGCGATTCTTCCTATTCTATAGTCATGCTGTGTGAAAGCCCCAGTCGCTGATGCATCTTGCAGTGTAAACAAAGCAGCGACAAAATGCTAGCCGAGATAGTCATGCAGTGTGAAAACATCTGTGACACGACTACTTTGAAAATCATGCAGTCTGAACTGGGCACTGCTCCCACTAGCCCAGGCATGGGCAAACTCGATCCTCGAGGGCCGTTGTCCCTGCATAGTTTTGCTCCAACACTAATCAAACACACCTGAACACCCTAATTAGTGTCTTCAAGATCACTAGAAAGCTACAAGCAGGTGTGTTTGATTAGGGTTGGTGCAAAACTATGCAGGGACACCGGCCCTCCAGGATCGAGTTTGCCCATCCCAGCACTAGCCACTCCGGCTGGTTGAAGATCAGTTTGAAATTGTAATTGTCTTAAAAAGCAGAGAGAAACCGATGTGGTTTCGGGGCCAGCACAAGAGATGACAAAAAAACGACAGTTCGCATGAGCAAAAGAAACCGGTGAATACCGAATGAGAGGTAGATCACACACACGGCGAGACTAACCTCGTTCACTGACGAGGGCTTCAGTGTTGCGCGCACAGGTGATGTGATGCCAGTGTTTAAAAGCGGGTGCGCTCATGTTTCTTTGCGAGAAGCATCCGTGCCTGGAAACGCTACTAATGGGTTCTCTTTAAAATAGACCGGACAAAAAGTGAAGCTCGCCCACCTTCAATCCTGCTGCTTTCAAGAACTCCAGATATTTTTAAATGTCTTATTGTAGGCAGTGTTGTAAAGTAACAAATCACAAATACTCAAAAACTACTGTAATTGAGTTCTTCTTCTCAGAAACTGTAATTTACTAAGTAGTCTGGTAACACTTTATAATAACTACACACTATGAATCATTTACAAGCGGCAACCTCCCGCTCTCCCTCGGGAAGCCAATACGGAAGTAACTAAAACTGCAATTCATCGACTCGCCTTGGGGGGGCTGGCTCCAGGAAGTCCAGGTCATTACTGACTGCATTGGGAAATTGGCCATTTTTACAGCTGATAAATACATGCTTACAGCCTGGTACAAATGATGGCTTTGGTATATATAGTCATGATTAACCTTCATGACAACTGTGAGGGGGTGAATTTATTTTATAACTCATCCATTTTGTTTTATTAAGTTATATTAAGTTTGCATAATTAAGGGTGTGGCCACTTGAGTGACAGCTAGGTCTCACTGCTCGCTGTCTCGTCTCCTCAGCTGATTCCGGTTAATTAGCCAATAAACTCGGCATATATGTCGCATTTTTGTGTTGCTTAATGTTTCTTTACACAGTCAGTTGCCTTTTGGGATTATTTCCTACAATTATCAGATGATATGGGATGCTGTGTGCACTTAATTGTGCTCACAAACCATTCACGTGGCCTCCGTTTCCCTGGTGAGTGAAATTATATACTTGTATACCATCTCTATAAATGTATTTGTTTTATTTAAGATCATTTATAATGTTCTTTAGAGCTGTAATGCCCTCCAGAATCCGACAGATAGATTAGCTGTAGGCTCTAGAACAGTCATCTGAAGCGTTATCATACAGTGTTATGCTGGAGTTCATCAATAGTCCTGCATTTACTAACACAGACTAGAATTGAATTGTTTGGACGTATTTCGGGTTTTCCTCCTGTTAAACAATGCTTAGTGGCTCATTGCTACTACAGTGTTTTTAAAAGTCTAAACACTTTATTGATATAGTGTACAGCCAAGCACATGTGGTCAAAAATGAGTCGCAGGTAATAGAGTATCAAGCGTTTCTCCCAAAGTAAGCTCTGTCTAAGCCAGGTCCAAGCAAAATGCCAGCAGGTGTCTGTAGCTCCGCCCACTCTCCGCCTCTTTGCCCTTGTTTGGTATCCCACCGTGGGTGCGATGACGCGTGAACAAAATGGCGACGGTTGGCCGCGCCTACTTGTAGCTTCATTTGCGCTCTTTAGAAACCTATTGGTGACGTCACGGATACTACGTCCATATATTTTACAGCCTATGATCATTTATTAAGCATTAGCATCTATTGAATTCCTTATTTGTTAAGCATTAACTCTACATTAATAGACATTAATAAGCAGTTAATAACTGAAGCTACAAATGCTCTATTCTTGACTTACAACCACATTTATAATGTGCTTAATAATTGAACTTTCATAATTTGTGACTGGTCCATTTTTCATGACTAAATGAAGTATTTAATCATTTCTATTTAAGAGAAGCTGGAGTTTATTAAGATAATTCAGAATGAATTAGTAAATGATTAATAAACTATTGATCATTAGTTTATTAATGATCAATTAGTCTATTAATGACAACCCCCCGGGACACGCTGGTAAGGTTTACCTCAGCGTTGTTGTAGTACGCGGTGCTGTTTTTCTCCTGCACGTCTTCTCCGCGGGCTGTGAAGAAGGTCAAAGGGTAAAAATCCTTATGTGGCGGCTGTTTCCCGCTGGCCATCAGCTTTCCCTCGTAGAAGAGATCAGACGTGTAGCTGCGGGTCAGTCAGGACACACAGTCAGCTTGAAGAACTCATTACAAGACGATAAACAACACGCTAACATCTTCAGATTTAAATGTTTGACAAGAAATAAGTCATAATGGTCTCAGGGTTCTTACGCTTTCCAATTTAAGCACTTAAATCATGTGTAGAAAAGTATATATTTACATGCATATGAACACAACAACACATTATATATGCACACTACCTGACAAAAGTAACCAATAATAACTTGACTTCTAGTTAATCATTTAGTATCAGAAGTGGCTTATATGAAAGGTAAAGGCCTCTAGATTACGATTATTTGACCACAATAAAATATGGTCATGTCTTGATTATTAATGATTCTATTTTTTTTTTCCAATCCCAGTTGTAAGAGCAACAAATAATAACTTGACCTCTAGTTGTTCATGTGGAAAAGTGGCAGAAGGTCAATTTTTCCCAGGAATCATCTGTTGATCTGCATCTCAATCATCACCAATACTGCAGAAGACCAACTGGAACCAGCATGGACCAAGATTCTCACAGAAATCAGTCAAGTTTGGTGAAGGAGAAATCATGGTTTGGGGTTACATTCAGTATGTGGGCGTGCAAGAGATCTGCAGAGTGGATGATCAACATCAACAGCCTGAGGTATCAAGACATTTGTGCTGCCCATTACATTACAAACCACAGGAGAGGGCAAATTCTCCAGCAGGATAGCGCTCCTTCTCATACTTCAGCCTCCACATCAAAGCTCCTGAAAGCAAAGAAGGTCAAGCTGCTCTAGGATTGGCCAGCCCAGTCACCAGACATGAACATTATTGAGCATGTCTGGGGTAAGATGAAGGAGGAGGCATTGAAGATGAACACAAAGACTCTTGATGAACTCTGGGAGTCCTGCAAGAAGGCTTTCTTTGCCATTCCAGATGACTTTATTAATCAGTGATTTGAGTCATGTCAGAGATGTATGGATGCAGTCCTCCAAGCTCATGATGGAGTCAGACACAATATTCATTCTGTTTCCACTGCAGCATGAGCACATATTCTATACTGGACATTATTGAAGGTTCAGTGAGCAGACTTTAGTCTAAGCAGAGTCAGACCTTACTGTCCTAATCAAATCATTAATAATCAAGGCATGATCAGATTTTATTGTGCTCAAATAAGCGTAATCTAGAGGCCTTTACCTTTCATATAAGCCACTTCTGATACCAAATGATCAACAAGAAGTCAAGATATTATTGGTTCTTCCTAAAACTTGGATAGGCGACAAGACTTTTGTCAGGTAGTCTATAATATTCCAAGGGCGTAGGTTGGCACTTGACATTGGTGGGGACGGGTGAATACAATATATATATATTGTTATTAATTATTAAATTAATCCTCTTTTCATAAAATTTATTAAGTTAAATTAAATAGTCAGGCTCGTAGCCAAGGGGGTCCGGGTGAATTGAAAGACCAAATATTGGATTATTATTATTATTATGCTTGAATTTTCCTTTTCAAATGGCCCAATTCTGACTGAGGAAAGTTGAATGTGCTGGCCAGTTTGTTATTTGCCTGTAGGCTTCAGTTTTTTATTTTAAAACAAGTTTGAACAGATTTCTAAAATAAAAAAATGTAATGATCAATGAAAATAAAGTAGTATTTCAAATATAAGTATCTTTTTCATATTTCTCCATGATAAATGTTCATTATTTATAAAACGGTAATATAAAACTTAGTTTACACGCACATGAGCCTGATAGTGTAATGGTAAAAGAATGTTTATTAATTGATGAAGAGAGAGTTTAATAAAGACTTCCGTTTATTTTAGCTAAATGCAAATGAAACATGTCTCATATTTCAGTATTTATGAACAGCACAGGCTGGAGTTTTCCTGAAAAACTGTTTCAAATTGCACACATGCTACTCTGAGAGATCAGGAGAACCGGCAGGGGTCATATACTTTTACATGTAGCTGTTTATTCTACAGTCGGTTTTCAGGGCATGTTATGCACAGACTGTATCAGTCTCCTATAACAATAGACTGTGCGTTAAAGTGGGGAAAACACAAGCATCAACAAGATTATGATGGACTCATTCAGTAGCGAACTACAGTTTATGTGACTTACACTTTTCCTTATCTCCACCTTTATTTTGCTGCCGCCATTCTCATCTGCGTGTGTCACACACCTTATTCTTGCACGGGAAATTCACAATTTTGGCGGTCGATGTTTGTATCTTAAGCAGCTACGGCCTCTCAAGTGACAGCAGGGAAAGGCACAGCCAATCACAATAGCCGCATTTCCACTATCGGGCCAGTGCGAGCCAGGGCTTTAATCGGGCCAGGCCGGGCCAATAGCCCGGGAGGTTGAGAAATGAGGCCGAAATCATGTCGCGTTTCCACTGTCGGGCTAGTTGCTCGCAGCGAGTCACGCAAACACCGCCCCCAGAACGTCCCCCGAATCAAACGTCACACAACCCGTCACACAACCCGCCCACTTCAGCGGGAACAAAAAACTCAAATTATAACCACAAACACAACCTGGCATCACTACGAGAGCGCGAAGATGGAGAACACCGAAGCCATTGCTTTTTTACTGTTTGTGGTCTGTTGGTGTAAGGCCAGACAGCGATCCCTGGATAAGGACATTCGAGTTCGGCGGCATTTACTTCGAACACAGATTTTGGCTGTCGGCACCTCTCTGTATGGCACACTTGTTCTGTCCTCTTACCGGAAAGCGTGACCGATAAATATGTACCCAATGAGCCGGAAGTTACACGTGTTGGATTTCGCGCTAAATGTTTTAAAAGGGAACACTCAAAAGTAGCCCCTTCGTAGGCCATGTGTGCGCCACATGGCTGACGTCTCATGTATTGTTTTAGGATCAGCGTTTTAGTTAAAAAGGTAACGTTAGTGAACACTTAGAGCAGTGTTGACTTTGTGGTGCAGTTTGATAAAACGTTAGTTAGTTGGTAAATGCCTCAAATAAATAAATCACATGCCAGTACTGTCTGCTATCCATTTTTTCTTCTTCTTAGTGAGTTGATCAAGCGCGATAGCAAAACAAATGTAAGGGAAGAAAGCATCTTGTCTCCTCTTTACCTGACAGGAAAACTCCGCCTTTGTACGTAACCCCGCCCCGAAGCCCCAGTTGGCCCTCCTTGGCCCAAGGTATTCGGCGGGCCGAAAAAGGCCAGACGCTGGCCCCAAGGAAGCCCCGCTTTGGCCCGATTACGCCCCGGAAGTGGTAGTGGAAACGCGACTGGCCTTGGCTCGCTCGCTTTAGGCGCGATAGTGGAAACGCGGCTATCGATCATACGTTTTTGGAGGGGCGGTGCGACCCGAGGAGAGAACATGATTTATTGGTGGGGGCGCGTCCCCTCCATCCACCCTGAATCTACGCCCCTGTAATATGACTGTCATTTATCTTAAATTCAGTTCTTCTAAATCCAAAGGGCAGTCTTGTTTTCAGAAATAGAGTCAAAATGAAGTGAGTTTTTCCTTAAAACAAGCAAAATAATCTCATTTTCACTTTGAAATAAGAATATTTAGCTTACCCCATTGATTATTTAGCTTATTTTACAGCAGAACTCACTCAGCTTTGACTTAATAGTCCTAAAAGACAGCACAATACTTTACACTTGTCTAGAAAACGTTTCTTGATTTAACAATCGTTAGATATTTGGACTAGAAACAAGGCAAAAACAGTGTAAACCAGGCCTTAAGTTGAACGTAGAGCGCTGTGTGAGACTGACAGAGAGTTGTGTAATGTAATATAATGTAATGTGTCTCCTCAGGACGAGTGCTGTGAAAGAGTTCACACCTACTTGATGATTGCCTCATGCGAGCGGTAGTTTTCACAGAGCAGGATCCTGCAGGGGTATTCGGACGGGTAATGCTCATACAGCCGGTCCAGCAGAGACACGTGCAGATTCCTCTCCCGCGCAAACTCACTGTACACGAACGGGCTGAGCTGTGGATCAAACACACACACACACACACCGCATTACTACACACACTACAACCACACAAACCAGTCACTCAATAATATATATATATATTTAATTTACTATTGAGTAACGGATCACAGTTAGGATGAAAAGGAAATGGTTTAAACATGCTAGTTTTGAGATAATTAGACTAAACACACTCCTATAAGTGTGATAATACTCATTTTAAGACTTTTCTTCTTTACTAAAGCCTAGGTAGATTTACTTATGTCAAGTAGAATTATCTTCCTGCATGGGCAGATCCTCATTTGACCTGTTTCTAGTGTGTATCTTCTTAAATAATTCGCTCATTTCTCATATTTAGATGTGAAATCCTTCATCGGCGTTAGCTGAATGGGTTTTTACGCACTCGAACATTGCACTGCACAATATATGTAGATTAAATGCAAAACAACTCAACAAAAACAAGCATCACGTTCATTTCTGTGCTCAAAACACTCTTGTTTTATTTTAATTAACAATCAAACGCACGAGCTAGCTAGCTCTCCAAGCACATTTCAGTCATTATTTCGGACTTGTCAACGGTTGCAAGCGGGGGGCGATTAGTGTAACAGATCACAATCCACAGTTCGAAACATAATTAATTTATTTAATCCTAAATTGGATGACGCAGTGGCGCAGTAGGTAGTGTTGTCGCCTCACAGCAAGAAGGTCGCTGGTTTGAGCCATGCAGTTGGCATGTGTGAAAGCATTTAGGTTTTCCTGTAAAATATAATGATGACGGAATAAGTTGTGATGGGTTATTCGGGATGTGTGGGATTCTTAGTAGGCTTGGGCGGTAATACGGTAATATGGTATACCGCGGGATCTAAAAATAGCAACGGTGTCAGTTTCAATACCGTTATACCGTCATAAAAACAATGCCCTTAAATAGGAGACAAGTATTAAATATTATTTATTTAATGCCTAATTAATGCGTGTGTGATTGTCATCACGGGACAGTGTGGAGGAGAGAGAGAGGTGAGGTAAGATGGCGAGTCGCACACCAAGTGACCTGGTCTGGAAAAAGAACACAACCTCTGCAGTTTGGCAGTATTTCGGGTTT
>NC_079437.1:60913805-60931305 GCF_903798145.1 Danio aesculapii | reverse complement strand
GATCGTGAAATCATGTGTATCATATGTAGACTTTATGTTTGTATTTACAAAACAAGTAGATCTAGCTGGATTTGCACTGTAAACCTTAAATAAAGAGTCATTAATTTTCATTTCAGGCTTTTAGTTACTAAACTCCCAACATAAATCCTGCAGATGCACAGAAATATAAACAAAACACGTGTAATAAGCAGTGAATGACTGTAAGGGAACGGATTTGTTCACTCAGAGCCTGATAAAGTGCACTATATAGTGTATAGTGAGCAGTTTGGGACCCTTACCTGGCTCCAGGTCGAGCTGGCAGAGGTACTGGGATGTGCTGAGTGTGACCACGACCACACGGTGGCGCTCCACGTCCTGCCGCGTGGGCATCTGGAAGGTGAAGTGCGCTCCGGAGATCAGGCAGTACTGCTGCACCAGCGGGTGGACAGTCTTCACCCAGCGGTTCCTGAAGTAAACCCTGGACAACCACAGTCGACCACACTCATCAGGTGACATTACGGGCATTTCGACAGACGGTGTGACTAGTCTCATCATGTGTTGTGAGAAACAGACCGTTTACACCAGCTCTCACGCTCACATGCTATGCTAAATGCTACTTTTTGGCTGAAATAAATATATCAGCTTAAAATACAGCACCTGTCATTTATTTTAGCATGCTACGCTAACATCTACTATTCAGCGAAAGTTAGAAACAGATTGTTTTTCAGCTAGAAATATGTCAATTGTTATTATAGCATGCTATGCTAAATGCTACTTTTTGGCTGAAATAAATACATCAGCTTAAAATACAGCAACTGTCATTTATTTTAGCATGCTACGCTAACATCTACTATTTAGCGGAAATTAGAAACTGACCGTTTTTCAGCTAGAAATATGTCAATTGTTATTATAGCATGCTATGCTAAATGCTAAATTCGACTTTTAGGCTGAAAGCAAAAACAGACCATTTCAGCTTAAAATACAGCAACTGTCATTTATTTTAGCATGCTATGCTAAATGCTACATTTCAACAAAGCAGAAACAGACTTTTTATTTGAAAATTACATCAAATGTCATTTATTATAGCATGCTATGCTAACTTCTACTGTTCAGCTGAAACTGACTGTAGAAGTCAGTAGAAACGGACAGCTCAAAATACAACAAACGCTATTTACTGTAGCATGCTATGCTAAATGCTAACTTCTACTTTTTGGCTAAAAACAGAAAAACATTTTTCTGCACAAAATAAGACAACTGTCATTTATTTTAGCATGCTATGCTAAATGCTAACATCTACTACTCAGCTGAAATTAAAAACGGACTGTTTTTCACTTAAAACACAGCAACTGTCATTTATTTTAGCATGCTATGCTAAATGCTACTTTTCAACAATGCAGAAATAGACTTCTCAGCTGAAAATTACATCAACTGTCATTTATTATAACATGCTATGCTAAATGCTAACTTCTACTTTTCGGCTGACAGTAAAAACAGACCGCTTTCATCTCAAAATACGTAAAATGTCATTTATGCTATGCTAAATGCTAATGTCTACTGTTCAGCTGAAACTGACTGTTGAATTGTTTTTCATCTCAAATGACAGGTGCTATTAAGTGTCTTTCGAAAGAAAGAACTATCATTTATAGTTGCATGCTATGCTAAATTCTACTTTTTGGCTAAAATCATTAGCAGACGTTTTAGCGCAAAATAGCACAACTGTCATTTATTATAACATGCTATGCTAAATGCAACTTTCGACTTTTCATCTAAAAGCAAAAACAGACCGCTTTCATCTTAGAATACAATGTTATTTAATATAGCATGCTATGCTAAATGCTAACATCTACTGAAACTGACTGTAGGTGTCAGTAGAAACTGTTTTTCATTTCAAAATACAACAACTGTCAGTTATTATGACATGCTATGCTAAATGCTAAATTCTACTTTTTTAGCTGAAAGCAGAAACAGACCATTTCTCAACCACTTCAAAAAATGTTTACACCATGTTTATGCTAAAATGCTAAACGTTACTTTTGGTCTCAAAGAAGAAATAGACTGCTTTTTTCGGCTTAAAAATATGTCAACTGTCATTTATTATAGCATGCTATGCTAAATGTTAAAATTTTATGCTAAACCTTTTGGCTGAAAGCAGAAAGAGAGTTTTTTTCAGCTTAAGATAAAGCCAACTGTAGCACTTCTTGTAGCATGTTACGCTAAATGCTAAATTCTACTTTTTGGCTAAAAGCAGCAAGAGAGTCATTTATTGTAGCATGCTATGCTAAATGTTAAACCTTTTATGCTAAACTTTTTCATCTGAAAGCAGAAAGAGACCATTTTTCAGCCATTTCAAACAAAATATGCACAAAATATGGTAACTAATGTATTGAAGCATGCTATGCTAAATGCTAAATTCTACTTTTTGGCTGAAATCATAAACAGACTTTTCAGCTCAAAATAGGACAACCGTCACTTATTATAACATGCTATGCTAAATGCTACTTTTCATCTAAAAGCACAAACAGACCGCTTTTATCTTAAAATATGTGAAATGTTATTTAATATAGCATGCTATGCTAAATGCTAACATCTACTGAAACTGATTGTAGAAGTCAGTATAAACTGACTGTTTTCATTTCAAGATACAACAACTGTCACTTATTATAGCACGTTATGCTAAATGCTAATTTCTACTTTTTAGCTGAAAGCAGAAACAGACCGCTTTTATCTCAAAATATGTGAAATGTTATTTAATATAGCATGCTATGCTTAAGCTAACATCTACTGAAACTGACTTTCATGTCAAAATACAACAACTGTCACTTATTACAGCATGTTAGGCTAAATGCTAATTTCTACTTTTTGGCTGAAAGCAGCAAGAGACCATTTCTCAACCACTTCAAACAACCTTTACACCATGTTTATGCTAAAATGCTAAATGCTACTTTTCGTCTCAAAGAGGAAATAGAGCCTTAAATATGTCATCTGTCATTTATTATAGCATGCTATGCTAAATGGTAAAAATTTATGCTAAACCTTTTGGCTGAAAGCAGAAAGAGAGAGTTTTTTCAGCTCAAAATAAAGCCAACTGTAGCACTTATTGTAGCATGTTAGGCTAAATGCTAAACTTTTTATGCTATCTGCTTTCAGGCGAAAATGTAAAGAGACCATATTTCAGCCATTTCAAACAAAATATGCTTAAAATATGCTAACTGTAATACAATATAACATGCTATGCTAAATTCTACTTTTCGATAGTTGTCTACTTTGACACGTATACATCAAATTTCAAAATAAAAGACTTCCTTCATCGCCTCAAATATCCTACCAAAACACACCCGTTGAAACTAATTAATCATCAAATCAATACCAACTTAAATATTAAAATTGACAATGATGATAAACGAGCAACATAATGTGTGTGTTACCTGAGAGGTCGTGCGTGTGGATTTCCCGCCTCCACGTATGGATGAAGGTAATCTTTAATGTACAAATCGGCGGCGCTGTTCGAGTGTGTGCAGATCAGCACCCTGAAATGGAGGAAAACATAAATGAATACAAACATCTTTAATGTGCTCAGTTCCTCTACTCCTCAAGGCTAGTCCCCGTCATTAGCAAGACATGTTTCAGGGTCGATGCAAGTTAAGCTCTATTGACGACATCTGTGCAATGCTGCTTTCACCACAGGAGACTTCGATTCGTCGCTCAACACGCACACACACATTTATACACAAACAAAACATGCGTTTCGGCTAACAGTGGAAGTCTATGAGGCAAGACAGTGTGGAGATACTTTTGACAACACTGTTCACTTTTACTACAGAGTGGTTCTACAAAGCAAGACTTTATTTAGCGAAGTACTGAATTTTCAGTGGCCGGAAATGCAATTTCTTCTGTTGAAAGAGATAAATGGACGAAAATAGGAGCCAAAATTATGCTGCACTGTCCAGCGTGCTTCTTTACTCTTGACAACACTGTGCGTGAACATTATATATCGTGTTAAATTAAGTTAAATGACTGCATGTCTACAACATATTTAAATATGTACATTTAGAGTTTAGAGGTTAATTGACCCATCACCAATGTAATCTGAGGTAAATGTAACACGATGTAACTTGAGGTACAAATGTGTCCCCTGAAAAGAGTTTATGATGGCAGTACTCTTTATTTATTTATTTATTTTGTGTTATTTTATTGTATATATTTTTCCATCTGTAAGCAGTTAAATTGTTGCGGGAGAGGTTGTAAATAATGAATTTTACAAATCTGAAAAAATAAAATAAAAAAATTAAAATCTGAAAAAATCATGGAAAAATTAAATCAGGAAATACAAATAAATAAATACAAATTTTAAAAAGAAGGAAAAAGGGGGAAATTTCAGGAAAAAAAAAATCTGGAAAAAATAAACAAAATTCATAAATAAATAATAATAATAATAATAATAATAATAATAATAATAAAAAGAATTAGTGGAAAAAAAATTCTGGAAAAAAAAAAAAATAATAAAATTTAAAAAAGGGGGGAAAATTAAAACAAAAAAAATATCTGGGAAATAATACATAAAATCGGGAAAAATAAATAAATAATAAAAAAAAGAGAAAACAAAGGGGGAAAAATATTGGGGGAAAAAATAAACAAAACAAAACAAAAAAATCTGGAAAAATAATTTAGAATAATAAAAAAAACTAAATAAAAAGAGAAAAAAGGGTGAAAATATAAGGAAAAAAAATAAATTATATATATACACATATATATATATATATATATATATATACACATATATATATATATATATATATATATATATATATATATATATATATATATATATATATATATATATATATATATATAAATAAATGAGGAAATCGAGGGGAAAAAAAAGATGAAAAAATAAAATGAAAAAGTAAATACATTTTCTAAAATCTAGAAGAAAAAAGTAAAAGAAAAAAAAAATCTGAAAAACAATAAATAAATAAATAAAAATAAAAGCGCATGAGTTGTTTTTTTTGTCCTGCTCACCGTGACTCGGGCTGCTTGAGGATGTGTTTGACAGCCTGGGCCAGCGTGAAGGTCTTGCCGGTGCCGTAGGGCCCGATGATGAGCACCGGCGGGAGACTGATGGAGAGCGGCGTGGTGATGGCCAGAATCGCCTCCTTCTGCTTGGCATTCAGACGCGGATCCAGCTGCTCGTCCCACTGCCTGTAGCGAGAGAGAGAGAGAGCTTACATACTGCCTACTAACACACTGACACGTCCTGCTAGTGCAGCTGCTGCTCTCCGTGAGGGATGCAAGCCCTGCTGGAGAGTCATGGGATGATAACTGGTTCCAACGTTTACCACGGTTTAGGAAAGTCAAGGTTTTAAACCTGCTAAAACTACAATTACCTGCTACTAACATATCAGTTACATTACTTAGCATGTTGTTAGCATGTTTCTAGTATGAACTAGCATGTTGATAGTATGTTTCTGCTATTAATTAACATGTTTTAGCATGATTCCATATGAATTAGCATGTGTTTAACATGTTGCTATTATTGGGGGGGGGGGGGTACAAGAAAGAGTCAATGGTTAAACAAAAAATGACAAACATTACTTTGTCTCTTTGTGTGTGTGTGTGTGTGTGTGTGTGTGTGTGTGTGTGTGTGCAGTCCCTCGCGTATCTGTGTGCGCAGTGGTACCTGTTGGGACTCCAGGGGATTGTGGGAGTGAGGCTGATGTCTGGAAACAGGATACTGTTATCTCTGACGCGGTCCAGGGCGTAGTGCATCTCACACAGAGGAAGCCTGTTCAGCTGAAACTGCAGCTCCACCTGCGCCACACACACACACACAGGATTTATTGACACACTCTAATGTACCAGCATGTCCTACAGACAACACCTCAAGCAGGTGTCTGAAAACACCTTTTAAATGTGAATAAAAGAAACTAGGGCTGAAAGACACTGGCTGAATAAGCCATACTGTTGTTGAGTATTGCGATATTTATATTTCCTTATGATTCAGTTTCAAGAGCGCCATTTTTAAATCATTCATGTAAAGATATTAAAATAAACAGGTCAAATATATTTTTCAGATCTAACAACTAATGTTAATGGGCACCTGTTTTACCTCTGTTACAAGATTTAAGAAGTCTTTGGTGTCTCCAGAACGTCTGTAAAGTTTCAGCTCATGATACCCATCAGATTATTTATTATAGCCTCCAGAATCTGCCCATTTTGGTGTCCGAGTACAGCGTAACTGTATCTGTAGTCTGTGGCTTTAAATGCAAATGAGCTGCTTGTCCTCACCCACCGTTCCCAGGCGCGTATCTGCTTCTTCTGCATTACGTTAGATAAACAGCAGTCAGTGACAGAGACAGACACGGATGAAGCTGAAATACAGCTCATCAGTCAAAAATATTAATAAGTCTGTGTATTTGTGGAGGAGTTTATTCAAGCCTTTCCAACAAGGAATCTCACACAAATGCCGTTTTGCAGCGTTTACGGACACCATGCGGCCCTTGGTGATTATCGCGGTTAAGAATTACAGCGATTTTACTGACTATTACAAATATGCTGTTTTATAAACTTGTAAAATTATTGCGGTGCAGCTGATCACAGAGAGTTGTAACATGTTTTAATCCCAGTTTCTTTGCAAAAAAATGCTCTGTGGACATGTGTACATATGTGTTTTTATGGAGACATGGCCTCTGTCGAGTAATCAGTGGGCGGGGAAACCGCACTCCTACGTCACGTTGCGATCGGCTGCAAAATGGGAGGGATTTGGATCCTATTTTAACGTCAGGAAATTTTTTAAGAGACTTATTTTCTTTCCCTTTTCTGGCCCTTTAATATCAGGGAGTTGAAAACTTTAGATTGCTATAAGTGCACAATGAGTCATGTGACAAGAACCAACCAATCAGCTTCTAGATGGAACATCCACAGTAAAAACGGTAGAATAGTTATCTCAGACAACGATTTAACAAATCCAGATACACATGCTCTCTCGTGTTAGACTGTTACTCTCGCGTCTTTTGAAGCGCCGTACATGTGAGTGCTGCGCTTTCACTACGACTTTCACACACGTCGCTGCTCATTACTGTCTGTTCCACAGCAGGACCAATCAGAGCAGTTTGGAGGCGGGGCCACCCTCGCGAGTTTCTGTTTACAGGCATTTATGGCACTGTCTGGATATTCTCCTGCTTCATGCTTTTAAACCATTCCAAACCAGATGCGTCTCACATTTTTAGAAGCAAAGACACGTTCGACGTGAATGAGCCCTTAGATCGTAGGTCTCAAACTCAATTTCAGGAGAGCCGCAGCGCTGCACAGTTTTGCTCCAACCCTAATCAAACACAGCTGATCCAATCAATCTAGGTGTTACACAACTCTTGAACACTTTGATTAGTTGGATCAGCTGTGTTTGATTAGGATTGGAGCAAAACTGTGCAGAGCTGCGGCCCTCCAGGAATCCAATTTGAGACCTATGATTTAGGTGATGATCAGTTGTGTTTTATTATGTCCGCATGCTATTGTTAAGATGCGATGTTGATGAAATAAAGCGTCGATGTTGTGGATTAGGACCAGAAAAAAAATTCAAATTAACATGAAAAATATTCCTTTTATCACACAAATTATTGCATTGTAGTATTAGGAGAGGCTCGCTGCAGATCGTGTAGTAAATCTGGCAACCTGCACTTGTGGAGTCCTCAGAGAAGCCGGGCTAAAAAAACCTCTCTCCAGTGTTTTGAATTTAGACTGCAATACCTAGTTTGACCACTAGATGTCAATACTACATACTGCACCTATAAAGAGGACCTATCATACATAAATCAGTTTTAGAAAGGGGTTAAAACATCGGTGTGTGTCAGCAGTGTGTGAATATAATCAGCTTTCTAATGGTAAACATTAATTAATCTTATTTTTTATAATCAGACTTGATAAAAACGCTTTGACATTCTCCCTTTGTATGATGTCATCAGAAGGGGAAAGCCCCGCCCACTAGTGACCATCTCTCCCTCATTAGCATAGGACGTTAGTCCTGCTTTTGAATCTGTTGCTATGTTGACACACAGGCATTTGTAGCTCCGCCCTCTTCCGAAAAGAGCACAATCTCATTTGCATTTAAAGCGACAGGATTTACACAATTAGGATCAAAGCCTAAAAGGGTCCATTTCAGAGAGTTAGAAAACATTAAACATGTAGTATTTTGTGCTGAAACTTCACACACACACACACACACACACACACACACACACACACACACACACACACACACACACACACACACACACAAGGGACTTATTTTACACCCCCTTTAAATGCTGCCATCATATACCTGCAGCTCCTGATCCGCCACCAGCCCGAGCTCATCGCAGCACTCCCTACAGACCCGCAGGAAGATGTAATCCTTCGTTTTCTCCTCAATTAATGCCTCGTAAACGCGCTCCTTGGCTCCCGATGGCTGGTTCTGGCCCATGCGCTCTTTAAAAAGGGGCAGCAGGAGCACAGAGTTGACCTTCGTCATGACCAGTCTGCCGGCCAGCGTGTCTTCAGATAGCGTCTCCGTCAGCTTGAAGCGTGCAAACAGTTGTCCGTTCTGAGCGTATTTGGCACCGCCTGAAATGCCCGTCAGCATGAAGCTCGTCACCAGCTGCAGGTTAACCTTAATGTTGAACCTGTGAGGAAAACAAACAAACAGGATGTTTAGGAAAACACGATACAGCAGCAAATGGAGATTTGGTCATATGTAGGCCCACACATGGAAATTGTGCATGGAGATAAATGTGTATTTATTTACTTATGTTTGTTTGTTTGTTTGTTTATTTATGGCGACTTTAGTCAATTCCATGGTAAGATCAATACAGATTTAAACATATTGCATAATAATAACTTCAGTAACAACTATAATGTTCAATAGGAGTTGATAAAATATAAATACACATACATAAGTAAATAAATAAGCAAGCAAGTTAGTAAATAAATGCATAAAGTAAATAAGTAAACAAGAAAAAAAAGTAGGCAATTAATACATAAACAAATAAGTAGGTAGGTAAGCAAGTAAATACAAAAAACAGCAAATATGCTCTTTTTTGAGCATCATTGAGTCTATACATAAATAAATAAAAATAAAATGGGTAGACAGGTAAGTAAATAAATACATAAACAAATAAGTAAATAGGTAAGTAATTAAGTAAATACATAAACAAATACGTTTGTAGGCAAGTAAATAAATAATTATATAAATAAATAAGTGAATAAATCAATCAATAAAGTAGGTAGGTAAGCAAGTAAATAAAGAAAAAAGTAGGTAGTTGAGTAAATAAATCAATAAACAAATAAATAGTGAACAACAAAGTAGGTAAATGAATAAAAAAACAAATAGATATGGAAGCAAACAAATAAAGAGGTATGCAAGTAAATAAATAAATACAAAAACAAATTAGTAGGTAGGTAAACATGTAAATCACTAAACAAACAAACAAATAAATAAGTAAATGAATCAAATAAATAAATAAGTAGGTAGTTGAGTAAATACATCAATAAATGAACAAATGAAGTAAACAAACAAGTAAACAAAGTAGGTGAGTAAATAAATAAATAAACAAATAGGTAGATGGATATGTAAGCAAATAAAGTTGGTAGGCAAGTAAATAAATAAATAAATACAAAAACAAGTAAATAAATAAATAAGTAAATAATAAAATAAGTTAAATTTTTTTTAATAAAAATAAGTAAATAAATACATAAAATAGGTAGGTATGCAAGCAAGTAAATAAATAAATGAACAAACAAATAAATAAAGTAGGTAATTAAGGAAAAAACAAATAGATAAATATGTAAGCAATTAAGTTAAGTAGGTAGGCAAGTAATTCGGTGAATGAATAAATACAAAAACAAATGTAGGTAGGTAAGCAAGTAAATAACTACATAAGTAAACAAATAAACAAACAAGGTAGGCAAGTAAAAACAAATAAACAAACAGATAAACAAGTAAAAAAATAAATAAATAAACTAGGTAAGGAAGTAAAAAAATAAACAAGCAAGCAGGTACATAAATAAATGAATAAGTAAATAAATAAGTAGGTGAGTAAATAAACAAATAAAAAAAAGCAAATAAATATGAAGGTAGGCAAGCAAGTAAATAAATAGATACATAAATAAGTAGGTAAATAATTCAGTAAATAACTAAGTAAACAAACAAACAAATAAACAAAGTAGCCAAGTAAAATAAAACAAAACAAACTAATAAATATATACAAGATAAATAAATAAGCAAACTAATAAAGTAAAAAAATGTAAAATAAATAATTTGGTAAGCAAATAAAAACAAATAAATAAACAAATAAGTAAATAATTTAACAAGCAAATAAAGTAGAAAGTCTTCCTGGGGAACCATTTTTAAAAGCATCCCGTTTACTTGTGTGTAAATATATATTTATTCAGTTTTTATATTAATTTCAGTAGTATTATTGAACACTATCCAATTGTTCATATGATTCATGTACAGTAGAGTTTGTGAAGTAATATCTTATTTCTTTTGGTAGAAAAATTAAACAAGAGACATACTTTATTCACCAAACACGTGGACCTAATCAGATTTGCATTGTAAAACCTTAGATAAAAGTTAAAAAGTAGTTTATTTCATGTTTTAAGATTAAGTTACGCTCCCAAAATCATTCGGCATAATTCTGCAGATGTTTTTACAAGCTTCTGTGCAGAAATAACCAAAAAAAGACTCTCATCAGACACTATGCAGCATTTACAGACCTTATTTTTGCATGTCAAAACTATAACTACACTAATTAAATTATATTGAACAAAATAATCATATTGAACATAATATTGAACAAAATAATTGCTAATATAAAACTGCTGCAGTCTCAAATATATATAAATAATCATTTTACTTAAATCATCATGACAACTCCCATTCAATGCTTATCAAGAAACACCAGTGACCTCTAGTGGTGGAAAGTAAGAGTTCTTAATGAAACTGCTGAAGATTCATTTGGAATTTTGCCTTTATAAAGAAGCGTTGTGGAATTTTACTCAGTCACTGAAACCCTAAAAGATGAAACTCCTGAGAGGTTTACAGGATTCTTACACTCTTTTCCAAAGTTAAGCACTTTTCAAGCACTAAACATTAAGCCACGGCTGCTTCTAAGTGAAGTGAAGCAGATAATAGTGGTAATGAGTACTGAAAGATCCTACTCGTGTAAAAGCACCATTAGTTGCCCACAAATGCAGTGCAAGCAGAGTAGAAGTATCTGTTGTAAATATTACTGAGAGTACGAGTAAACCGTAGCCTGCAAATACTGCAGAAGACCTACTGGAACCAGCATGGAGCCAAGATTCTTACAGAAATCAGTCAAGTTTGGTGAAGGAAAAATCATGGTTTGGGGTTACATTCAGTATGGGGGCGTGCGAGAGATCTGCAGAGTGGATGATCAACATCACCAGCCTGAGGTATCAAGACATTTGTGCTGCCCATTACATTACAAACCACAGGAGAGGGCAAATTCTCCAGCAGGATAGCGCTCCTTCTCATACTTCAGCCTCCACATCAAAGCTCCTGAAAGCAAAGAAGGTCAAGGAGCTCCAGGATTGGCCAGCCCAGTCACCAGATATTAACATTATTGAGCATGTCTGGGGTAAGATGAAGGAGGCGGCGTTGAAGATGAACACAAAGAGTCTTGATGAACTCTGGGAGTCCTGCAAGAACGCTGATGCTGATTGCCTCTGTCCTGGATCAGTCATAAGCTCAGCAAATAGGCTGTAGCTTTGATGATTTAGTGTACAACCATCAAACTAACCTTTTCCATTTGTAAAAGTACAGTTATTAATAGTCCTTAATCAAACAGATCCAAATATTTTCTTATTATCTGCAAAATGATTACTCTGCGCCAAACTGAGGCTTTCATTTTACAGCTTATAAAACGTGTATGCAAATTAATGCAATGTCATATGTAAACAACAAAATTGTTATATGCTATAGTAGCCTGTACTTTACAAAAAGTCAACAGATGAACCATGAGTGAGACGGAGGAAATAAGTCATAACCATAAGACAATCTTTAAAATAATGACTTCTATTGAAAATGTTGATAGAGGTTTGTGATATAATAATA
Organism: Danio aesculapii; assembly: GCF_903798145.1. NCBI lineage: Eukaryota > Metazoa > Chordata > Actinopteri > Cypriniformes > Danionidae > Danio > Danio aesculapii. Next base: position 60,919,220 of record NC_079437.1, on the reverse strand, counting down.
ACAGTGGAGCTTGAATTAAATGCGTATTTTCTGTGGAGCGATCGATTTAAGGTAGCCTGATATTTTAATTTGACTGAAGAAAAAAAACATATGACTGGGAAAAAACAGCGTAAGCCGGTTCTTAAAAAGGATTCAGTCAGTGTTTTCGTTTTGTAATCTAAATTTTTAATTTAAGTAATGAAATATGTAAGGCAGGACTATTTATTTGATTATTTTTATTCAGTTTATTCTGTTTTTCTATGCTGTTGGAAACACTGCAGCCTTAGTGAAAACGAGGAATTAGTAAAGTACAACTCCTGAGGAGTACTCACTTGCTGACTTCCTTGTACTGCGCGATCTCCTCGATGTAGAGCAGGTCGTGCAGCCGCGGCTGGTAGTTGTCTCTGGTGAGGGTTTTGTCCAGGACAGACTGCGTGAAGAGCTGGTCGGCGGACAGCGGGATTTGGTAGCGGGTCAGCAAACTGCGCTCCAGGTCCATGTTCTCATTCGGGACGAACTCCACGATGGTTTTGCAGGACGAGTCCCAGCGCTTGGCCGTCATCAGGAGCTGCTGCCGCGCCTGCAACAGGTGCTCCAGGTCTGCGGGATTATGGGTGGAGGATGATGAGGATAAAACACAGACTTTAAATGACCCATGAAATTAAAATCAAGTTTTTTTAGATGTTAGCATGAGTCTGTTAGTTTTAAGGATATCTATAATCTAGTGCGCTCAAATTTTGCGCTTAAATGATATAAACATCAAAAACCTGTCTCTTCTGCCATAATCGATCAATAATTTGACGTCACCTCATACTTCAGTTTCTCATCAAATCTTCTGACCAATCAAATGCTCTCTAGTATCTGACATGCCCCGCCCCTTCTTCTCACTGGCTGTTCATTTGATGCGCTTGAGCAGAGTGAATACGGTCTCTCCCGCGCACTGCAACAGAGTTTTCCCCATCTTTCTGAATGAACCACCTACTTCACTACATCCAATCAGCTCGCAGCAAAAAAAAACAAGCCACGCCCACTGTTTTCTCATTTAATATTCCATTTCTCTAGGAACTGCATTACAATATGAACAAAATTATCACGGCTTTTGGTTCATGTGCACTTTAAAAATCCCCATCATCTCTCTGTGGTCCTACCTTCGATGGATGCAGCGTCCACCATCACTCTCTGCATCAGCACTGGCTCACAGCCCAAATCAAACACCACGGTCTGCCGGAAGGTGCCGAAGATCTCTGTGCTGAAGGCGATCTCCACCGTGTAGACGCAGTGGTCCATCCCATTCTGCACCGGGCCGGTGGCGCTCCACTCCTGACAGCCGCCCGGGCACACCGGCTGCGGCTCCAGGGCGGAGGCATCTCCGGCTGACACTGATGCGATGGAGAAATGGGGCCGATTGGCGTCATACAGCAGAGCGATGCGCTGAAGAGTGCGGACCGGCTGCGGGGGACAAAACAAAAGTCAAGTTCCTATTCAGGCATTTAAAGGGCTCCTGTGCTCCTACATATGTCAATAACTATGATAAGCTCTGGACTTTTTTTACTCTATATTGAATTAAAGAGCCAATCACACAGCAGAAATGTGCAACAATGGTGTGTTGATATTAGAGACGCACCGAATTTTCAAGCCACAGAAAATGAATTGCCTGAAAATATGTTATGCTATTTAATGGACACTCTCATTTTTGTGGCTTCAGTCATTGTTGGGGTACTCTTTTAAATCTGGAAGCATTAACAACTTACATCGAAATATATATCGTTATCATTCAATACGGACAATAATTATCGAGATTGAGATTTTTGCCAAATCGTTCAGCCTACTCCTAAGACGCAAAATCCAACTTTTGGAAGCAGCTTGGACAGAACTTTGTGTAGGCATTGAGTGTCCACAGTCATATTGGAGTGCTATTAACAAAACAAATGTCAGTATTAAAAACTAGATCCAAATCCCAATGAATTTGAGGCCCACTACGACCCGCCTACCAAATTGATTGACAGGCGCATTTCAACATGTCTCCGTAATAAAGCGAATAATCCTGTCGACATCGTAAAATTCTGAACTTGCAAAATAAACCGTGTAGTCAAGTTCATATTCATCCTTTAAAGCAGAGTTAGGTCAAATATATAACATATTAAAGCTCTTTAACATTAGTAACGGGTCACTGATGTTGTTGGTTTGCACTGAATCACAGTTCTGACTTTCATTTTAAAACCCTCTGCTAGTTATTTTATTTTCAAGATCTGTGGTGAACTATCTGCTGCTGCTTTCAGTAGTATGGCAATAAATGTCACGTAAAATGGTGTTCGAACTTCCATTAGTAGCATTTATCACTGAATATAGCCCATAATCAGTACCTGAGGGTGATCACTGTCATAGTAGTTTATACTGGGGTTTTGCCATGGAAAATAGAAACCACTTCTAAATTAAAATTTAGTACTTATATAAAATGAAATAAAAACACAATTTGCAAGATTTTTTGGGGACAACTTAATTGTTTTATGTTGAATCTACCTAAATTTGTTAACTTAATCATTTTGTGTTGGGTGAATTGTGTGGAACCCTGTATTTTTTAGTTTATCCTACACTGGATTCCACACAATTCCTTCATGTTGTCCCAACACAAATTGATTAAACTTAATTATTTTGACAAATTTAAGTGGATTCAAACAACTAAGGTGTCCCAAAAGTCTCGAGAATTGTGCTGTTTCAGCTTATTTTATACAAGTAGTTTGTGGAGTAGGTTTCTATTTTCCGTGGCAGCAGAACAACAGCATTAACTACTATCACAATGATTCCCTCAGGTACTGATTATGGGCTTTATTCAGTGTTAAATGCTAATAAAGTGAGTTTGAAGACCATTTTAGGTGACATTTATTGCCATACTACTGATAGCTCACCTGCGATCTTGAAAGTAAAATAACTAGCAGACTGTTTAAAATGACAGCCAGAACAGTGACTAACTGTGCAAACCAACAACATCAGTCACTCAGCCTATAAGTATTAATCAGATTATAACCTACTTTTTCCATTGACAGTGCAGTGGCTGAAATTTAAATGAATGGCTGGTATTTAAATGTTTGTCATGACGTGTTCATTGCAGACAGACAAACTGCTGATAAATCACTCTATATGAGATTAGACTTGTCACGATAGCAAAATCTCAGTATTCCAGGGTTCATACACATTTTTACTACAAAAATTCATTGACTTTTCCAGAACTTTCAAGTCAATTTTTACCTAATGTTTCATGTAATGTTTACATATACATGGTAAATAATAAGAAAAACAATACACATTTAAATTTATTACAGCATATTATAAAACACGCAACAATCTCTTTAGTTTTAATTTATTTTGATGTAAAATTAATGATGCTTACACAGCACTAATGATGTAAGACCATGTTTTTGAGCAAGAAAAGAAACACCTAACCTCCATTCCAGTATATTGATATTTGTCAAACTAATTTTAGATAATCTTAATAGTTTGTTAACATAGTAATAGTAGGTAAAACTACTTCCTATTGTAAAGCTGCGATCACACTGCACTTTTCGCTCCATAGACCTCCATTCATAAACATGCGAATCCAGCAGACCAGAAACGCAAGCACGTGCGACAAGTTTCACATTTCACTGCGTTCGAAAGGTCAAGCTTGTTGAAATCCCATCAGTTAGACCAATAGAAGAGAACTTAAGATAAGAAATTTAAAATATGGAGCAATCGCTCACTTTTATTGATGTCTAATCATATTGTGTAACCCCGCCCCTTTTTGCAGCGCCGTCCGACAGAATTTCGCAAGCACAAGCTCTAGTGCGAGCGCAGCTTAAGTCACTTTGGATAAAAACATCTGCTAAATGACGAAGGTAAACGTAATTTCCATGACTTTTCCAAAACTTTGTGGGTGTTTCTGTTTTTCCAAAACTTTTCCAGGCCTGAATATACACCATGTCAAAACTCCATGACTTTTCCAGGTTTTCCATGACCGTATGAACCCTGGTATTCAACGTCTCAGTGAAGAGACACCGAAACAAAAAATAAAACACATACTAACAAAACACTATTTTATTAATGAAGTTGTTCAACGTTTAATCGATTTAAATGCTTATCTAAATCATTATTTATTTATTTTATTTTTTAAAAATCAAACATTACAATACCCATCAATCTAAATGATTTATAAAGAGAGACACGGATTAAAGTGAACAAAATTATTCCTGTGCGAACTTTGATTAAACTTAATTTAGATCAGTTTAATATGGAGTCGGAGTGCTAGAGAGTCCAAACCTTGCAGAAGAGCGTGAATGTCCAGGAGTGGGATGATTTCTTGGTGTTGACGGTAATGGAGAGATCTGAGCTGTGCTCCACTGTAACTCCATCCACACAGTCATTCATCTGTAGGACAACCCACACACACCAGATCAGTAGATGAGCTTTAACACACACAGATTTTTTATTTTGACTGAATACACTTGACAAATATCAAAGCATTCATGTTACGAAGCGTACACCGTTTTTTTGTGTGTGCATGCATGTTCTTTCCGTCTCTTTTCCTCCCTGTCACGTTCACATTTAGCTACCGTCTACATTTGGAACACTATTGGCTAACAGGAATGCCAATCATAATCATCCTGTGACGACACATATTCTCTCTGCCACACTTTACCGCTAAAAACGCACATCACGTGACCCCACACACACACACACACTCACACACACACTGTCATGCGCTGTAGCGTCTGAGTTAAAGTAGTCAGCCATGAGAGTAGTGCATGTTGGACAGTTCATGAAGGATGTCCCGCTAGATGGCGTCTCGCTATAGTTGTTAAACGTGATGTTTAATTAATCTCGTCTCTATCTAACGACTCCTCTGTCTTTTGAATCTCTCAGGTAGCGTGTCACAGCATTATAATGACACCGATCACTCTGCCTATTCATGCCAGAGTCCTGCGGAAAAAGTGATAAAACAAAGAGCATGTGGGTCAGGTAGTTAAAACGATAGGCTACAAATAATTAATTTGTTATGAATTAATTAATTATTCATAAATAATTAGTTCACCGCCACCTATGATGACGATGCCATCGTCCAATGTTTCACATTAGACATCGTCTATCGATGCAAAGTTGGTCAACACAGCCCAATTGTAACACACGATTACGCCGTCAAATTGTTGTATAAATGCAATATCACACTCTTAGCAGTGTGATGTGGTTATATATCAGCACTGATGGAGGACTAAGGGTCAACGCGTGCCTCCCATATCATACTGCTACTCGTGTGATATTGCTCATATATAATATGTAGTGGTAAGAATTGTACTGTACCACTCTCTCGGGGGTGAGTGAGTTGATCCACTTCTCGATGAGCGCCTCCATGTAGTTCTCGCTGAAGTGTTTGCCCTCCTGCTGCTGTTTGAGGCGGATGAGGCG
>NC_079437.1:60896305-60908805 GCF_903798145.1 Danio aesculapii | reverse complement strand
TTCGAGGGGCGGATGGAAGGTTATAATATTTGATTAAAAATAATGAGGGCAAAGGGATTTTTACAAAATAATGAAGCACATGGACACATCATTTATAAGAAACACTACTACATACATATAAAAATAAGAATAAATGAACTTTAGGGATTAAAGTGATGTTTTACCAGGGGTTCTCCATAAAGCGCTTTAGAGAGAACGCTGCAGACCTCCTGTAAGCTTCCGTCCAGCAGCAGACTCTGAAGCCCTGCCCTGAAACTGCCATCTCCCTTGGCCAGCTCCTCAGCAAACACTGCGCGAACAAACACAAACACACACACGCAATGTGAACAAACACACACACACACACACACACACACACATAAACATACACACAATCCTGAGCTGTCTGAGGAGAGAAACACTCCCATATCAAAGCCTAAACATTCTAGCTAATATCTATATGATTTTTAGACATTGATGCAAATAAAATAATGATAATAATAATATTAAAATAATAATAGTTTTTCAAAAGATTAAAACACAACCAAAATAAAATACACACACATACATGTATATATTAGAGAAAATGTTTATTTACAAACTATATATTTATTTCTAATGCAAACTATATGTAAATATACACAATTTCATGCACAGTGAGCACACACACATTATGTAAATACAAACTATTATTTTGCATGTGATTAATCGCGATTAATCATGACACAGCTAAAATAATAGTAATAATATAATAATAATGATGTTATTTTGTTGTTGTTGTTGTTATTATTATTATTATCATCATCAATGATGATGATGATGATGATGATGTTATTTTGTTGTCATTATTATTATTACTAATAATGATGATGATAATGATAATAATAATATTATTATTAATGAAGATGATGATAATATTAATGACAACAAAATAACATCATTATTATTATTATTATTATTATGATTATAATAATAATAATAATCATCATCATCATTAATAATGACAACAACAAAATAACATGATGATGATGATTATTATTATTATCATCATTATTAGTAATTATAATAATAACAACGAAATAACATTATTATTATTATTATTATCCTCACCATTATTAGTAATAATAATGACATTGAAATAACATAATCATTATTATTATTATCATAATCATCATTATCATCATCATGATTAATAATAATAACAAAATAACATTATTATTATTATAATCATTAATAATAATAATAACAACAACAACAACAACAACAAAATAACATTATTATCATCATCATCATCATCATTAATAATAATGACAACAACAAAATAACATGATGATAATAATGTTATTTTGTTGTTGTTGTTGTTGTTATTATTATTATTATTAATGATTATAATAATAATGTTATTTTGTTATTATTATTAATCATGATGATGATAATGATGATTATGATAATAATAATAATGATTATGTTATTTCAATGTCATTATTATTACTAATAATGGTGAGGATAATAATAATAATAATAATAATAATGTTATTTCGTTGTCATTGTTATAATTACTAATAATGATGATAATAATAATAATAATAATAATAATAATATGAACTAATACAGGATAACAGAACTGACAACACCCAGAAGAAAGACACTCAAACAGGGTTGGAGCAAGTGGAGGATGAAGAAAATTATGACAATTGAGAACATGCAAACTCCACAGCTACCGTGTCTCCCAGTTTTAGAATTAATATTAATAATGCAAGAATGAACTGTTTAACCAGAGACAACATAAAGAACAAGACTAACATTGGCCAATAAATACGGTCGATGGTAAATCTTGCATAATGATATGGAGACAATTTGATCTTACCATGCTTGCAGTCTTCATCAGCCTGATCATAGTCCTTCTGTTGAATCAAACAGACAACAAAATGCTTACTTTTCTGCTAGATTTTGAAAAAATATCTAGTCAAATATCATGTGCCGTCATCATGGAAAAGATAAAACAAATCAGTTATTAGAAATGAGTTATTAAAACTATATTGGGGGGGGGGGTATACAGGGGGCTGATAATTCTGACTTCAACTGTACATTTTAATACATGCTTTTGTCTGTTTGATCCTTCTTTTACCCTAATCTATTCAACGTCCATCAGTATCCCGATTGTTTATCTCTGTTGTTTACAATTTTTCGTATGTTACAATAAACAAAAAGTTAAAAATAACAAATTTAAATACAAAATACAGAAAAAAAAACATTGTTAGCTCAAACACTCCTTCTTCAAAACACAAACAGGTTAACTCTTGTGTACTGTTCAAATCGACTCCTCTTTGGTTATGTTGGGGGCTGTTTTTGTCCCATTGACTTCCATTATAATCACATTTTTTGATTGCAAAGCCATGACAGCGAATAATCACACACTGTACTCCGTATAACCATATAATTAAGCCAGAAACTAAGCTTTTTTTTTGCACTGCAACTGATGATCAACAGGGAAAATCTCAACAGGGAAAACCAGCAACAATCAAGCATGATCATGGCTTTGCAATAAAAAAAAAAATCTGATTATAATGGAAGTCAATGGGGCAAAAACAGCCCCCAACACAACCCAAGGCGAGTCAATTTGCCCAGAGTGTATTGTTGAGTGTTTGAACATTTTTCAAAGCATTTTCTCAAATATGTGTCAAAATAAGCTTTGATCATTCTATTTGCTGAAACACAGAGAACGTTTTGACCAAATTAAGACTCAAAATCACCCCGGAGTGGATGAAAATGACCCAGCAGCACACAAGGGTAATAAACCTTTTAAAAAAATGTTAAATATATTTTTTTGGGTAAATGATGATTAACCTATTAGCTATTATTGTTTATGATTTGCTTTTGTAGTACATTTGGAATTTAACCAGTGGCCCATTCTTTGTAAATCTTGCCTATGATAATATTTCTTTAAGTACATTGTACATTGTACTAGGGCTGGGCGATAAAATCGCTATCGGTATTTATTTACCGTGCACCCGTGTCAATATGGATAAAAAATAAATAAATAAATAAATAAATAAATAGGTATGTAGTTTCAGTATGAAGGCTATACTCTTATTAAAATGTGGCCGCTGAGTGCGCGCCTTGGAAGGAATGCCAATAAGCTTAAGGGTGTCGCACACCAGATGCGCACATGACAGTTGGAAGTACTGCACACCAGATGCGCACATGACAGTTGGAAGTACTGCACACCAGACGCGCACATTCGAATGTTATTTATTATGAAACTATTCAGTTGGAGCTCTGTGGCATGGCAGAAATATGAACAGTGTCCTGAATTGTGGCTGGGCGCCGCAGACAGCCGCTGACTTGCGAAGCCGGTGTGCGTACCCTGATAGAAATCTATGTTTAGAATTCTAAAAAGCATGGCACTGCGAGGCATGCCGCTGAGCTGCGCATCCGTTGCGAGACCCATACCTGCCAACATTCGGACAATCTCCAGGAGATTTTATCCGGGGCTGCACGCGAACTCAAGAATGGGGGGGGGGGGGGGGTAGGGGGGGAGTTGGAAGGTGCGCACGTAGTGGCAAGCACGTATGAAGATGGTTGCGCGTTGGGTTCGGTGAAAAAAAACTGAGGAGCGGGGGGAGGGGGGCTGTGGAATTCCGTGATTTTTCCGGGAGACAGAACAATACGGGAGGTGTTCGGGACATGGGTGTGAAATATGGGAGACTCCCGGGAAAAACAGGAGTGTTGGCAGGTATGGCGAGACCGCCTTCAGGGTGAAAGTATGTCATTTCCTATGAAGGGGCGCGACTTGCATGACGCTTATACGGGAGTAACGATTCATGCAAGTAGAACTAACCAGTTTGCTTCAGACTTTGTATGGAACACAAACATTTAATAACGTAATAACGGTAGATGAATAACCGGTAGATGACTAACACAGCACATCCGAACACTGCAGTGCTTTTTACTTTTCTCCATAAATTTGTATCAGAGCTGCAGCAACAGTTTGTCCGTTTGTCATCCTCTGAGAAAACGGATTATGGTCGCCTACTTATGATAGACGCCAGGAGAGCACGAGCGCAAAGCGCACTGAAACTCACGCTTGCACTTGTCACTTCAGGTCAGAATAACAACACATGCGATAATGAGTGCCGTATAGCAGCAGTGAGGGGATTGTAAATAAAAAAAGGATGTAAGGATGTCGCCAGAGTGGCTTTTTGGTTTCTTTTCCAGTGCATCCAGCCACTTGCTCTCCATCTGAAAGAAATTTTACTTCATGTAGCCGTACATTGTACATTCATCCTGATAACTTTAAATAAACATGTCCAAAAAAAACTAAACATTGTCATATCGCACACCCCTACACTTGCAGTTTGTTCAAACTACTTATTTTAAATGAGCGGAATCAACATAATTCTTGAGTTTTTTGAGGGGACAACTTAATTATGTTCAGTCCACTTAAATTTGTAAAAACAATCAAGTTAAATGGGTCGATTTGTGTTGGGACAACAAACATGAAGGAATTGTGTGGAACTGCATTTTTTACAGTGTACACTCAAAACACAAACAAGTTACGCTCAGAAACGCAGCTTTGCTTCTCACCAGCTGTAGTCGTGCTGCTATGCGGTAGAGCAGGGCTCGCGTGCGCAGGAGGGCAGTGCTGGGGGTCGGGGTCCGGGGCCCCATGGCCAGCAGGGCCTCTGTGCTGTGGGCCACCGCCGCCTCATACTCCTGCCTCGCTAATGATCCAATGGCCTCGTCACATGACTTCTGTGGCCTCCTGTCCTCCATGACTCTGGGACAGAGTGTCTGTTGAGAGATGCAAGGGGTTAAACGTCTCAAGGTTCAGGTGCAGGTTGTCCAGTGCTTTTAAGATAATATTTTTCATTTTTATTGTATAAAATGTTTCGCATTAAGTATGCAGTTAGCTTGGAAATATAAAACGGAGCCTCATCTCAAGTTACTCACCGAAACAAGTGTTTTAAAAGCAAACATTTTACCTGTCAAAAGTCTTGTCGCCTATCCAAGTTTTAGGATAAACAAATAATAACTTGACTTCTAGTTGATCATTTGGTATCAGAAGTGGCTTATATGAAAGGTAAAGGCCTCTAGATTATGCTTATTTTACCACAATAAAATATGATCATGCCTTGATTTTGAATGATTTCATTAGGACAGTAAGGTCTGACTCTGCTTAGACTAAAGTCTGCTCACTGAACCTTCAATAATGTCCAGTATAGAATATGTGCTCATGCTGCAGTGGAAACAGAATGAATATTGTGTCTGACTCCATCATGAGCTTGGAGGACTGCATCCATACATCTCTGACATGACTCAAATCACTGATTAATAAAGTCATCTGGAATGGCAAAGAAAGCCTTCTTGCAGGACTCCCAGAGTTCATCAAGACTCTTTGTGTTCATCTTCAACGCCTCCTCCTTCATCTTACCCCAGACATGCTTAATAATGTTCATGTCTGGTGACTGGGCTGGCCAATCCTGGAGCACCTTAACCTTCTTTGCTTTCAGGAGCTTTGATGTGGAGGGTGAAGTATGAGGAGCGCTTTTCCAAATGATCAACTAGAAGTCGAGTTATTATTTGTTGCTCTTACAACTGGGATTGATGACAAGACTTTAGTCAGGTAGTGTAGATATTGTCATATAGCACAGCCCCAGTTATGATCATTGTGTCAAAAGTCAAAAATAAGATGAATGTTCACCTGCAGTGAAACTTGCTGAGCTCATAATAAGGCATTCAAATATACATTTCCCCTCCGGTTAAGTCATTTTTCCTTTCTTCCGTAATAATTAGGTCACAGGTGTAACGTCCATCTAGGCTGAGTTAGCAGACGCTGCTGTAAACTCTTTTGCCACATTGATTTTTTATTTTTTATGCAAAACCACCATCTCAAAGCAACAAACTACTTTTGTTGCTTGTTCAAACTACTTATTTAAACTGAGTTGAAACAATTCCTCTGTTTTTGTTTTTATTTATAAGTTCAATCCACTTAAATTACTTTAAGAACTATTAAAGTTAACTTAATCGATTTGTGTTGGGACAACATGAAGGAATTATGTGGAACCATATTTTTATATATATATATATATATATATATATATATATATATATATATATATATATATATATATATATATATATATATATATATAAAAATTTAAATTTTTTTTTAAAACAGCGAGTAAACTTTACTTTAGTTTTGATGAGTAGGCAATACAGAATCAGCAGACATTTTTTGCTATTTCTGGCGCAGATTTGTGCTGATTTTGGGAGTATAGTAACTTTAAGGTTCATGAAGTAAATCCAATTAGATCCACTTGTTTGGTAAACAAAGCAAGTCTCTTTTACAATACATTCACTAAAAGAAAATATTAGACTGTAAACAAGGTAATGACAAAGTCAACATTTTTATGTTGCTTTAGCTTATTTTTATCATGTTTCAGCTCAATTTTTTTGTTCATATATTTAGTCAGTTTGACTGATTGTGTTGTCATGATACTGAAATTTCGATACGATACCTTAAATTATGCAACATTAAAAAGTATGCAAATGAAGTGAAAAGGGAAAAAATAAGCATATAATGCTAAATTATTGGGAATATAAAATTTACGATAAAACATATACATTAATATAATATTAATCAGATATGTCAGCAGTTCTTGCATTCAAAAGACAACGGTTTAGAAAAAAATCCAACCAAATTAGTGCAATCTCATGTTAAAAGGTTATTATTTTGTCATATTTTTACAGTGTTTACCATGTTTACTTTAGTTCTGATGAGTAGCACCATACAGAATCTGCAGACATTTTTTTGCTATTTCTGGCGCAGAATTCTGTCAAAAAAATCTGCAGAAATCTTTTAAAAGTTTCTTGATCTAAATACGACTGAATTTTGTTTTTCTAACATATACACACTGAATGACATTTTACTGGGTGTCTTCTTTTAATATCAAATCATTTAATCTTTAATAAAATCCACTGCACCCAATTAAAAAATATAGAAACGAGTAGTGATTATAAGAAATTAGATCATATCTTAAAGATTAAAAAACATTTTTGATAACAAATGGGTCAAATTTAGTGTTTTAAAGGACTGTTAAAAATGTAGGAGCATTTTGGGGTCAAACTGTGATCTTTTATTAGTCTTTTAAAAAGATTCTTGATCTAAACATGACTGAAAATATCTTTTGCTCTGACACTAAATGACATTTTACTGAGTGTCTGCCACATGGTAAATCATGGTAAAAACTGTATGATAATGCATGCATTTTCTATTCTCTAGAATAAAAATACATCCACCATCACACTTTAATTTGTTTATAGGGTTAAAAAAAAGTTTCCCCACATATTTGGCCAATATACATTTGATATATTGAGTTTATGTATTCCTTGACTACTATAAAATAATTAAGCATCAAATAAAATCCACTGGACCTAAAAAATATGGAAACGAGTAAACTATTATATGAAATTAGATGAGATCTTAATGAATAAAAAAGATTATGACGACAGATAGGTCAAATTTAGTGTTTTGAAGGACCGTGATGACAGTATGGAGATTAAAAATGATTATTTAGGAGCATTTTGGGGTCAAACTGTGATCTTTTATTAGTTTTTTAATGTCATCATACAGTTCTTGATCTAAATATTTTATATCTAAATATAAAAAATATAATTTTTGCTGACATAAACACTGAATGTCATTTTACTGGGTGTGTTCCACATGGTAAAAACTGTATGATACTGCATGTTTTTTTTCCTCCAGAAAAAAATACATCCATCATCACACTCTAATTTGTTTATATGGTTAAAAAAACGTTTCCCCACATCTTTGGCCAATATACATTTGATATATTGAGTTTTTACATGATAGTATTATCAAGTATTTACATGATATAGAACAATTTAACCTTTAATAAAATCCACTGAACCCTTGATCGAAACTAGTAAGCGATTATATGAAATTAAGATAATATCCTAATGATTAAAAAAAATTGATGACAAATGAGTTAAATGTTGTGCTTTAAACCACAGTGATAACAGTATGAAGATTAAAAATGACAATTTACGAGCATTTTGGGGTCAAACAGTGACATTTTATTAATCTTTTAATGTCATCAAACGATTCTTGACGTAAATATTACTTTGCCGACTGGACGACATGTTACTGAGTGTCTTCCACATGGTAAATCATGGTAAAAACTGTATGGTAATGCATACCTTTTCTATTCTCTAGAATAAAAATACATCCATCACCACACTTTAATTTGTTTATATGATAAAAAAAAAAAACGTTTCCTCCCCATCTTTGGCCTGTATACATTTAATACATTGAGTTCATGAATTACTTACAAAGGGACTAAGCCGATAAGAAAATGAATGAATTGCTTAAATAATATAACCTAATTTAACCTTTAATAAAATCCTCTGGAGCCTATAAAAGTGTAGAAACAAGTAAAAGATTATATGAACTTAGATGATATCTTAATGACTATAAAACGATTTTGATGACAAATAGGTCAAATTTAGTGTTTTGAAGGACCGTGATGACAGTATGGAGATTAAAAATGACAATTTACGAGCATTTAGGGGTCAAACTGTGAGCTTTTATTAGTTTTTTTAATGTCATCAAATGATTATTAATCTAAATATGACTGAATTTCATTTTTTTGGCTGACATATACACTGAATGCCATTTAACTGGGTGTCTTCCACATGGTAAATCATGGTAAAAATGGTATGATACTGCATGCATTTATTTTTATCCAGAAACAAAATATAATCAATCACTTTTATCAGTGTATATGGTTAAAAATAAAAACATTTTCCCTACATCTTTGGCCAATATACATTAGATATATTGAGTTTATGAATTATTTACATGATATAGATCAATTTAACCTTTAATATAATCCACTGGACCCTATAAAATACTGTTTCTAATGAGAGATCTGAAATTAGATGATATTGTAATGATTAAAAAACATTTTTGCTAACATATAGGTCAAATTTAGTGTCTTGAAGGACAGCGGCGGCAGTGTGGAGATTAAAAATGACAACTTATGAGCATTTTCGGGGTCAAACTGAGATCATTTCATAGTCTTTTAATGTTATCAAACGATTTTTAAACCAAATATGACTGAAAATATCTGCTGACATGTCAAATGAGTGCAGATACTAACTGTATGAGGAATAAACAACATATATTCATCACAGTTTTATTTGTTTAGATGGTTAAAAGCCCTTTTATTAAAGCTTTAGCCCATGATACAATCATTTTTCATAAATGACTTGAACATAAAACACATTTACATTTATTAAAATCCCCCAAAACAAAAAGACAAAGTCTGCAGCAAGGGCCTTAATGCAAAACTAAAATAAATAAATAAATAAATATTACACCACATGATTAAAATAACCGTTTTGTTACTAAAATTTGCATAATTTCACGTAGGCTACATAACACACACACACCCTATCCAGAGTCTCTCACTTTCACACATAACGTTACACACGCGAAGACTGTCTGTTATACTACACACACACAATAACACACAGTCTAACCAAACCAACATCTAATTAACCTCCTGCACACCAAACAAGGCAACAGAGCCTCAGTAAAATATATAAACACTCTATATTTGGATTCCGGGTCAGTTAATAATAGATGTCCCGTCTGAGTGCGAGTGTGTGGCCGCGTCTCAAAAACCTAGCGAGCAGCCTAGCCAGACAACAACAATCATCCATCTACACACATTCAGGACACTCGAATCTGACATTCGGCTATTCCCTCGACAGCTTTGACTAAAAATGTGCGTCTGAATGTCTGAAAAACGCGTGTACCACTCCAAATCGTGATGACTAGCAAGGCAGCGCGCTAGGTTTTGAAACAACTCCCGAGTGCCCGATCAGAAACAACAACAACTGCGTGTGCGCCGTTAACATCAACACAAAAAGCGATGATAACCTGCACTTACAAGGTGTTATGAGCAATATATGACTACCAAATGTGTTAGTAATCGTCACTAGGCGCGTTTAAATAATAGCGAAATATAATAATACACGTATGTTGCGATGATCGCTGCTCTCATGGCCTTGAGCTCGAGCCGCCCCCGGACACACATATTTACAACATATTCCTGCAGCATCCAGATCGCAATCGGTGCTAAATTTCACGTATTTCCATTCCGCATACGAGCATCTTTCCGCGGGGTGATGACGCGGCTGGCCCCGGGGCTCTGATCGCAGGCGGACGCGGACACATTTAGCCGCTAGTCAGAGTAGCGCCGCCGCGACCAGGCCTGTTCATCGTCACGTCAACCGTGCGAAGGAAAACCGTAGCTTTTGCGTTCCGGAGCCCGTCAATACCGAGCATAGAACCGCGTCTTTATTGCGGGCTCGACGGCGCAGAGGAGCGCGCAGGGCGAGCGGCGCACGGGAGGAAGGTGTTGGAGGAAGTCTGCACTTACCTAGCTTTACTTTCTACGCCATCTTGGATCCACTTGTCAGCCGTCGCGATGCATTATGGGTCAAATATTTCTGCGCACTGCTTCCTGCCACCACACACTCAACACACACGTACACATTGCACACTACACACACACACACTGCAGGAGACTCTCTGGGGGGTTGACATTTTTGATACCCACACAGCAATTATGATTAAGAGAGACTCACTTCCTAAAATATGAAGCATCTGTGTTTAGGCATTTTTCCTGAGTTAGAAAATCCAGTTCACGAAAGCCAAAACAATCATTTTAATTCCATCACAAATATATAAATAAAGCATTATCATAGTATTATTATACGTCTATGTATCCATTCATTCATCAATCTGTTTATTTATTCATCAATTCATCAATCTGTTTATTTATTCATCCATTCATCAATCTGTTTATCCATCCATTCATCAATCTGTTTATTTATTCATCCATTCATCAATCTGTTTATTTATTCATCCATTCATCAATCTGTTTATTTATTCATCCATTCATCAATCTGTTTATTTATTCATCAATTCATCAATCTGTTTATCCATCCATTCATCAATCAGTTTATTTATCCATTCATTCATCAATCTGTTTATTTATTCATCCATTCATCAATCTGTTTATTTATTCATCCATTCATCAATCTGTTTATCCATCCATTCATCAATCTGTTTATTTATCCATTCATTCATCAATCTGTTTATTTATTCATCAATTCATCAATCTGTTTATCCATCCATTCATCAATCAGTTTATTTATCCATTCATTCATCAATCTGTTTATTTATTCATCCATTCATCAATCTGTTTATTTATTCATCCATTCATCAATCTGTTTATCCATCCATTCATCAATCTGTTTATTTATTCATCCATTCATAAATCTGTTTATCCATCCATTCAACAATCTGTTTATTTATTCATCCATTCATCAATCTGTTTATTTATTCATCCAATCATCAATCTGTTTATCCATCCATTCATCAATCTGTTTATTTATTCATCTATTCATCAATCTTTTTATTTATTCATCCATTCATAAATCTGTTCATTTATTCATCCATTCATCAATTTGTTTATTTATCCATTCATCGATCTGTTTATCCATCCATTCATCAATCTGTTTATTTATTCATTCATTCATAAATCTGTTTATTTATTCATCCATTCATAAATCTGTTCATTTATTCATCCATTCATCAATCTGTTTATTTATCCATCCATTCATCAATCTGTTTGTTTATCCATCCATTCATCAATCTGTTTATTTATCCATCCATTCATCAATCTGTTTATTTGTCCATCCATTCATCAATCTGTTTATTTATTCATCCATTCATCAATCTGTTCATTTATTCATCCATTCATCAATCTGTTTATTTATCCATCCATTCATCAATCTGTTTATTTATTCGTACATTCATCAATTTGTTCATTTATTCATCCATTCATCAATCTGTTTATTTATCCATCCATTCATCAATCTGTTTATTTATTCGTACATTCATCAATTTGTTTATTTATTCATCCATCAATCTGTTTATTTATCCATTCATCCACCCATCAATCCACCTGTTTTTGATCCATCTATTCATCCCTCTGTTTATTTATTTATCCATTCATCACTCTGTTAATTTATCCATCCATCCACCCATCAATCTGTTTATTTATTCACCCATCCATCCTTCCATCCATTCATCCATCCATCCATCCATCCATCTATTTGTTTATTTATCCGTTTATCCATCCTTCCATCAATCATCTGATAATTTATTGACTCACCCACCTATCCATCCATCCACCCATCTATCTGTTTATTATCCATCCATTCATCTGTCCAGCTGTTTATCCATCCATCCATCCATCCATCCATCCATCCATCCATCCATCCATCCATCCATCCATCCATCCATCCGTTTTTTATCCATCCACCCACCCACTCACCTATGAATCCACCCATCCATCTGTTTCTTTATTTACACATCCATCCATCCATCCATCCATCCATCCATCCATCCATCCATCCAT